>NC_064614.1:330314847-330614847 GCF_023898315.1 Schistocerca nitens
AAGAGAGAATCCAGTTGCTATAATACGCTGTTTAGTGGCCATAGCTCGCTCATTTTTAGCTAAGTCTGATGAACCAGTAGCGACAGACCCTTGTTTAGCAGACATAGCATCTTATTTAGTAGTAAAGTCTTTTGCCCTATTTAATACGGCATGTAATTTCTTAATATAGCTTCTAACGGAACTATGCGTTGTAGAGCTCTTCATCCACAGTACCGGATTCTTCCCTATCACTTAATCTTGATTTCCTCTCGGTCATTTGAGCATGCATTCATATCATTCAGTGCAATTAAAGAAAAAGTCAAAAGGTGAATATCACACTTACGTACAATAAACACATAACAATTATACTACAAATGCAAATGATCGTATCATCAAATTTTACTATTGACGTGACTGTACGTTAACAGCACAAACAATCTGGGAGTGCTAGTGTCATTGTTGTGTCGTACTATGATAATTCTAACAGCAATACCACCGAAAATTAGCAAAAACTGCACTACAGAATTGTGAGAAAATTCTCGATGCTTGATACGAGTAGGTTAGTCTGAAAAAAATTTGAATTGTACTTACAGGGTGTTTCAAAAATGACCGGTATATTTGAAACGGCAATAAAAACTAAACGAGCAGCGATAGAAATATACCGTTTGTTGCAATATGCTTGGGACAACAGTACATTTTCAGGCGGACAAACTTTCGAAATTACAGTAGTTACAATTTTCAACAACAGATGGCGCTGCAAGTGATGTGAAAGATATAGAAGACAACGCAGTCTGTGGGTGCGCCATTCTGTACGTCGTCTTTCTGCTGTAAGCGTGTGCTGTTCACAACGTGCAAGTGTGCTGTAGACAACATGGTTTATTCCTTAGAACAGGATTTTTCTGGTGTTGGAATTCCACCGCCTAGAACACAGTGTTGTTGCAACAAGACGAAGTTTTCAACGGAGGTTTAATGTAACCAAAGGACCGAAAAGCGATACAATAAAGGATCTGTTTGAAAAATTTCAACGGACTGGGAACGTGACGGATGAACGTGCTGGAAAGGTAGGGCGACCGCGTACGGCAACCACAGAGGGCAACGTGCAGCTAGTGCAGCAGGTGATCCAACAGCGGCCTCGGGTTTCCATTCGCCGTGTTGTAGCTGCGGTCCAAATGACGCCAACGTCCACGTATCGTCTCATGCGCCAGAGTTTACACCTCTATCCATACAAAATTCAAACGCGGCAACCCCTCAGCGCCGCTACCATTGCTGCACGAGAGACATTCGCTTACGATATAGTGCACAGGATTGATGACGGCGATATGCATGTGGGCAGCATTTGGTTTACTGACGAAGCTTATTTTTACCTGGACGACTTCGTCAATAAACAGAACTGGCGCATATGGGGAACCGAAAAGCCCCATGTTGCAGTCCCATCGTCCCTGCATCCTCAAAAAGTACTGGTCTGGGCCGCCATTTCTTCCAAAGGAATCATTGGCCCATTTTTCAGATCCGAAACGATTACTGCATCACGCTATGTGGACATTCTTTGTGAATTTGTGGCGGTACAAACTGCCTTAGCCGACACTGCGAACACCTCGTGGTTTATGCCAGATGGTGCCCGGCCACATCGCACGGCCGACGTCTTTAATTTCCTGAATGAATATTTCGATGATCGTGTGATTGCTTTGGGCTATCCGAAACATACAGGGGACGGCGTGGATTGGCCTCCCTATTCGCCAGACATGAACCCCTGTGACTTCTTTCTGTGGGGACACTTGAAAGACCAGGTGTACCGCCAGAATCCAGAAACAATTGAACAGCTGAAGCAGTACATCTCATCTGCATGTGAAGCCATTCCGCCAGACACGTTGTCAAAGGTTTCGGGTAATTTCATTCAGAGACTACGCCATATTATTGCTACGCATGGTGGATATGTGGAAAATATCGTACTATAGAGTTTCCCAGACCGCAGCGCCATCTGTTGTTGAAGATTGTAACTACAGTAATTTCGAAAGTTTGTCTGCCTGAAAATGTACTGTTGTCCCAAGCATATTGCAACAAACGGTGTATTTCTATCACTGCTCGTTTAGTTTTTATTGCCGTTTCAAATATACCGGTCATTTTTGAAACACCCTGTAGGTAACGACTCACCTCCAATGTTGCCGTTCCTTCATGATCCGTGTGGATCCTGAAGTCGTTTCCACTTATTTGCTTTCAATTCGGGTGTTATTCTCAATGGAGCTACATTGCAAGGGAAGTAAAATGGTGATCATTTACAAGAAATTGACACAAGGAAGTCTTGAAAGTCTTCGAATGTGTGTCAGATTGTAGTAGGCTATGTACATTTCTTTGCGTTTGTCGAACCGACGAAGTGTGGTGACTAAATTGGAGCGTTCTATCTGGTACAGTAAGTAGCTGATATGTAAGATTTTATAAATAATGACAATGCAATTATAAAGCAGAAAATTTATTGAATTTATTTAAAAAAGCGCTACCAATATAATTTCAGAGCAGAAACCTTTTGTGTTGAAATATTATCCAGTGCTGAATACATATTAGTTACGATCAGTTACTGTTACTTACAAGCACTTTAGGCAAAGATTAAGTTCTTTATAAATGGTTTATGAGAGAAACAAAGGCAACATATTTATTTCCTAGACACATCATATAATACCTTCAGCCAGAAATGGTGAAGTATATCAGACAACAAAATAGATCATGGAGAACATATCGTTATAAAGAAAAAAAGGGCAACGTAAATTACTTCGTTTTAGTATTTCGTGTGACCAATGAGTCGGCAGAAGCGCTTGCACAGAACCTTGCACATCTGCTCAGTATATCTCCTTGACTTAGCTGCTCCCAACATAATACAGTCGCTGGAGTACTCTCGTTAATTAATTACATTTCAGTTATTGACATACGTTCTATTAATACGTCCATGCACACTGATATGGTGTCTCGCCTGAGAACTATCATTATTACTCTAGCATACGAATTACAGTGCAAACACTTGCTTCACAAATGGTACACATTCGCAATGCTACATACTTTATCACCTAATCAACGTATCTCCAGAAATGCATGCTACAAACGTGGTAAATAAATTTGGCTTTTTTTTTGTTGAGACTGCTAGAGATATTTTTGTTTAGAGTTTTAGATTCATTTTTACTGTATAATGTAAGCCAGTTGTCACTTCCACAACAGACTTTTCTCTTCACGTGTTCTAGATTTTTTAAGTAGACTTTGCTATCAACATTCGTGTACATATTCAGTCAGCTGCCTGAAGTAGAGGTATGTGACGTGGAGTGCTCAACGTTTCTTTATCGTTTTGAATGAAATAAACCGAAGCTAAAGTATTCGTCACTGCCACTCTAGTGTACCACAGAAGATTTCACTAAAATTCCAGAGTGCGAAAAGCAATTAAGATTTTTTTTACATTTCGCTCGTTCTCTCGAAATTTTACTGACATCGGGCTTCCTTTGTGTGAGAGAGAGTTCACAGAATTACGTTTACACATTTGTAATTTCTTACTAAATCGATGCCTCTGACTTATATTCTTGTAGATTAGTTCAAATTATTTGTTTCGTTATAGTCCCATTATTTTTAGGTGGGGTCTCCTAGTACTCTTTATCGAGCCGTAAAACTAAATTGTTATACATTTTCAGCGAATGGCTTCAAAATAGGGACGCCCTGTACAACGTAATTTTTTATCGTATGCGTAGCTTACTAACTAAAACATAATTTGTTCAAATCTGGTATATATTACTGCACTCCACGTCGTAAATATTCATAATCTTTTCCTGTTTTGGTAGATTTTCGATTTTACCTACCGGTGTATGTTCGATTTTCGTATATATTACACCTTTGGATTATCCGTTCTCTGACTTCAGCTAGTAACGAAATTCTATTGCCGATCTTTCTTTCGGAATCGGAATATGTTACCTGAAATTCGTGTGCATTTGAAACCTTCAGTCAAACAACTGGAAGCGTTCACAAGTGTGTGTTAGGCAAAGTCTCCAGAAGACTGTACCTGAGATATCCAAAGTTCATGAAATATTATTGACTCTCACAGAGGCTGTTTACTGTCCAGAACAGACTTCTCGCAGCACAGCTGTGCACTTGATTGTGAGTAGCGAACCAGTAACAGCACTACGAATTCTGCCACGTACACGGTCGTCATATTAATGTGACCACCACCTATGTTCGACATCAACGAGCGATAACCATTCACAGACAGCAAGTGGCTGCACTGGCAGTGGAGCGTATATAAAGTGTGTCGGGAGGACGCGGAAAACAGTGCAGTCGTTGTCGTAGTGCGAAAACGGAGCGGTTTATTTGACGTCCAAAAGGGCATGATCTTTGGCTTTCTGGCCAATTATGGAAGCATTTCCCAAATAGCTGAGTTTGTAAAATATTTGCCTGGCGTCGAGGTTAAAGTATACCGTGCATGACAAAATGACACTGTACAAAACCGGCGCCGAGGCAACTGTAGCGGACCATGGGTCATAGATGACAGGGATGAGCGGCAGTTGTTGATACGAGTATCGGCGAATAGACGTTGAGCTGTTGAGCAACTGACCGCCCAGTTGAAACAAGAGGCTACCAACAGTGTTTCACCAACGACCGCTCAGCGTTCGTTGCTGCGTATCGGCGTCTGCAGCAGGCGACTGAGTCTGGTTCATGCACCCATGCTGACTGCTGCTCATCGGCGACGAAATCTAGAATTTGCATTTCCATACTGCGACTGGACGTCCTCTGATTGGCAACAGGTGGCCGTTTCAGATGAATCACGTTTTATGCTCCAATGCTCGTTGGTGTGTGTGGTGTGAAATGTCTATAAGTAAACATTCTGCAAAAAGAGAGGGAGCGTTATCCTCTGGGAACGTTTTCGTGGCGTTCCCTGGGTGATCTGTCATTCAGGAAAGCGCAATGGATTACCTCAAGTACGCATGTATCCTTGTGGACACGTTCACGACTACACGCAGTTGGTTTTTCCTCGCCACGATGGCATCTACAAGTAGGGGAATGCAATGAGTCACACTGCTCGCAGTGTACGTGAGTGGTTAGAAGAGCACCAGGATGCGTTTTCAGTACCCCTCTGGCCACCAAACTCTCCAGATTTAAACTCAGTTGAGAATCGGGTCACCTCGATCTGATCGTACGCACCATGGATCTTCCAGCTGGCCACGTCACTGGAGCAGGCATGGATCCAAATCACTGTCGGTACCTTCCAGAACCTCACTCTTTCTCTTGCCGCACGTCTCGCGGCGGTCAGCGCTTCAAAAAGTGGCAACTCAGGCTTTTGACAGGCGTTCACATTAATGTGACTGGACAGTGTACATTACAGTAAATGACGGAGTGTAGATATTGACGTAAATATAAAAATATCATGCTACAGTGCTATAATGGATTAATTTTGTGCTAATCCTTCTTGTGTGAAGCAATTATATAGTTAATTTGGAAGCACACTGGCCAGAGAATTAACAACCCATAGGATACATCACACTAATATCGTGCAGCACCGTCTCGAGCCTAGACAATGGCACCAGCTCGTTAGGAAAAAGGGTCCACAAGTTTTTTCAGGTACCACATACCCAACTGAAGTCACTCATTAATGACTAGCTCTCATAGAGTCACCAGATGATGGTGATGTTTATTACGGCCTTTCATTATCTGTTCCAAATAGTCTCAGACATCGCCCGTTCTAGGGGGCCAGTCGAAGTTCGATAGGGTGCTTGAGTGTTCGTAAAACCAAAAACATATGAAAACGGCTGTCATATGGGAAGAAGCGAGTGTCCACAGGACTCTCATCGTGGAGTTTTGAACAGAAAGGGCAATAACTGGACACCGAAACTGTAGAGATAAACCACCACAGAAAGATCTTCCTCCTCAATTACTCCCTCCAAATATTGGGGATGAATACACCTCATTAGGTCTTCGATTTACTCGACACACTGCATCATTTGAAAACAAGCAGGATCACAACTCGTCGGACCGCACTAGAGGCCTCCAGTCAGCCACGGTCCTATTACTGTGCTGTTCGTCGCATTTTCAAGTAATGCACCTTTATGTGCCGCTGTGAGAGATGGCCGCTCATAAATTAAGGATAATTGCAGAGTGTGGTGACACACAAAGTGGCACTAGACAAAACTAGCGCTAATAGCATGGGCAGATAAGGAACACACATGACACAGATCTGTAAGTCCACGGTATTGGCTATAAGTTGAGAAAACCATCCAGAAACACGTGTGCTACAAAGCCGTCACTGTTTCCAGCGCATGTACTCCGACGTCAATATGGGATATGATCACCAAGCAGACGTACACAGGCCTCACAACGGGTTGGCATACTCTGGATCAGGTGGTCGAGCAGCTGCTGGGGTATAGCCGCCCATTCTTGCACCAGTGCCAATCGGAGCTCCTGAAGTGTCCTAGGGGTTTGAAGACGTGCAGCGATACGTCGACGGAGAGCATCCCACACGTGCTCGATGGGATTTGGAGAACAGGCTGGCTACTCCATTCGCTTGATTTCTTCTGTTTCAAGGTACTCCTTCGGTGAGGCCGTGCGTTATCATACATCAGGAGGAAGGTGGGACCCACTGTACCCGTGAAAAGGCGGACATACTGGTGCAAAATGACATCCCGATACACCTGACCTGTTACAGATCCTCTGTCAAAGATATGCAGGGGTTTACGTGCACCAATCATAATCCCACCCCACACCATCAAACCGCGACCTCCATACAGGTTCCTTTCAACGACATTAAGGAGTTGATATCTGGGTCCTGGTTCACGCCAGATGAAAACCAGGCAAGAATCATTGTTCAGACTATACCTGGACTCTTCCGTGAACATAACCTGGGAAAACTGTTGCAATGACCATGTACTGTGTTCTTGACACCAGGCTTTATGGGCTCTCCTGTGACCAGGGGTCAGTGGAATGCACTTTGCAGGTCTCCGGGAGAGTAAACTATGTCTGTTCAGTCATATTTAGACTGTGTGTCTGGAGACAACTGTTCCAGTGGCTGCGGTAAGGTCCCGATGGCTCAAATGGTTCAAATGGCTCTGAGCACTATGCGACTTAACTTCTGAGGTCATCAGTCACCTAGAACTTAGAACTAATTAAACCTAACTAACCTAAGGACATCACACACATCCATGCCCGAGGCAGGATTCGAACCTGCGACCGTAGCGGTCACGCGGTTCCAGACTGAAGGTCCCGAGCAAGGCTACCTGCAGTGCTCCGTGGTCGTCTGCGGGCACTGATGGTGAGATATCGGTCTTCTGGCCGTGTTGTACACTGTGGACGTCCCGTACCGTAGCGCCTGGACACGTTTCCTGTTTGCTGGAATCGTTGCCATAATCTTGAGATCACACTTTGTGGCACACGGGGGCCCGTGCTACGACCTGCTGTATTTGACCAGCCAACACACATGCACATGGCATGCACCAACACACCTCTGCGTTGTGGACTGCTGCCAGCGCCACCGTGCGACGACCGCAGGACAAATGCACCGCATAGTCATAACCCGAGGTGACTTAAGCCCGGAAACCGCCCACCAAAGCGTTTTTTCACCATGTATCAGCATTTTCCTTAATTTATGAGCATGAGTGTAGTTGAGATGGACCTTCATTCACAGTCCATGGCAATTTTGTCGGTTCTGAAACCGGTTGCCGTTGACAAGGCATCATACTCGTCTCCAGTCCTTATTGGTCACGATCCTTTTACGACCACCGTTATTACACCGTGTTACATGGGTGCAAATAGTTCATCGTTTCCTGTAGACACGGTGGACAGTCCGCGTTTAGACCACAAGAAATCCAACACCTTCATTCGTAATGTGGCCGTGGGATCACTTTTCTCTGCCGTTCAATCAGGTATCCACGGCGATGCACCTAATTGCACTGATTGCATACAACCGATTGGCAGATACAGAGCACTTTCTTACCATGACTTACGCCATCGGTAAAGGGTCACACGACTCTCCGGCACCAGATCTACAACATCCGCTTCACGGAGAACACTGAACTCTTTTAATTGGTTATCGACATTTTGTTCGGTGAGCTGCTGTAAAATTCGCTTTAGAGCTACATAGTTTCATATCTTTTTGGAGATCTGATTGTTATCTAACCAACAATATCTTCAAACTTCCCGGTTATCAATTTTTTTCAACATCTCTGTTATCCATCTAGCTGTTGTTCAAAAGATTATCACGAACTCTGCTCCTTCTTCTACGTTTCGTGGTTTTCATTGTCTTTTTGGGTCCTATGTTAATGGTAGTGAGAAGAATTCGATGTAATCTATTCAGCCCAGTGAATTCGTCTTTAGTTGACGGAATATTTAAATACTCATATACACTCCAAATTTACAGTGACTACAACTGCTAACTTACGATATGTTACAGAAACAGTTCTTGGAGACATCCAAGGCATTTACTTTCTGGAAAAAAGCGTGGTAAATCCATAAATATTGTAACAATAGAGCTGGCCGGTGTGGCAGAGCGTTTCTAGGCGCTTCAGTCTGGAACCGCGCGACCGCTACGGTCGCAGGTTCGAATCCTGCCTCGTGTATGGATTTGTGTGATGTCCTTAGGTTAGTTAGCTTTAAGTAGTTCTAAGTTCTAGGGGACTGATGACCTCACATGTTGAGTCCCATAGTGCTCAGAGCCATTTGAACCATTTGTAAAAATAGATGTATGAATTTCTGTATCTGTGTATGTGTGTGCGTTTCACATCCCCTCCTAAACCGCAGTATGAATTTCAACCAAAGTTGGTACACGTATCTCTTACTATCACTCAACAATCGCTGTGGGGGTAAGAACCACCTACCTCATGGTTCAATAGATATGGCATCGTAAACACTGAGATGGTGAAAATGTGCCGCATTGTGCATGACGTTTCAATTTATTACTTCTTTGCTACAAACGCTATCAATTGTAGCTCCTAGACATGTAACTAGAAATATAGTTTATAATCAAGTACTCAGTTAAAAAAAAATACAGACAATTTCTATTTTGCATACTGTATTTCTTAATTTGGATACTGTACTTTCAGATTTATACATTGTGCATACTTATTTGTGCATTTATTTCATAATTTCAAAGGTGTATTCACAAATACATTCAAATGAAATTCATTTCACGTTTTACTACAAAAATAGTTCAATTTTTTTCGTCTCTATTAAAAAATTAGCAAAACTCCGGGATTGTCAACTAGTAAACAAATAAACTATGGTAATAAACTGATATGACACCTTTTTCTACGACGTATTTTATGGTATTACACTTTATGGTATTATTAACAACTTCACGGTGAGAATTCCACTTTAGCCAGATAGCGACCAGGACCCGGTTTGCCACTCGAGTCACAGCTGCACTTTCTCCCACATCTCTGTCCGGCAGAATGAGTGTCCGAGGCCGCCGTTCGTCGGAAAGATGACTGCAATTCGCTCCCACATCGGCAGACGTGCTGTGGAAGCTCAAGCGCGGGACGTTCTCGCCTCTGAGACTTCTAGGAAATAGCTACGGGAGACCTCACACGTCAAGTGGGGCTGCAGAAAAATGCTTGACCTAATGCAAGTGCTGGCTTTTCTCTAGGGTTTGAAGTCACGTCAGTAGGGGTGAACAAGAATGAGGGATGGAACTGCCACTGCGTTAATTAGAGAATTTCCCATTGACTTCAGGGACTGATGTAAGGAAGCCAGATGAAAATAAGCGAAAAAGATCGAATATAATCTGTACTTTTCTACATCAACACAACTACTACTTCGAAAAAAATCCTAGTTGAACAGTCTGTTATTTTGCACTGTAATGTAGCCCTCGAAAAGAATAATTACTGTGAAAAGAAATGATTGAAATTCAGTCCTCTGAAAGCTATGCGATTGTTCGGTGTCGGAGGACCTCCCAGTGACCGCAGAAGAAGTACAATACAGAAACATGTATCTTTAAAATACACTATGCAATAAAAAGTATCCGAACACCACATACGTTTTTCATATTAGATGTATTTTGCTGCCACCTACTGCCAGGTACTCCATATCAGTGACCTCAGCAGAATAGGTCTCACAGCGGAACTCGCGGATTTCGAACGTGGTCAGGTGATTGGGTGTCATTTGTGTCATACGTCTGTACGCGAGATTTCAACACTCCTAAACATTCCTAGGTCCACTGTTCCCGATATGATATGGAAACGTGAACGGACACGTACAGCACAAAAGCGTACAGGCCGACCTCGTCTGTTGACCGACAGAGACCGCCGGCAGTTGAAGAGGGTCGTAATGCGTAATAGGCAGACATCTATCCAGACCACCACACAGGAATTCCAGACAGCATCAGGATTCACTGCAAGTACTATGACAGTTAGGCGGGAGGTGAGAAAACTTGGATTTCATGGTCGAGCGGCTGCTCATAAGCCATACATCACGCCAATAAATGCCAAACGAAGCCTCGCTTGGTGTAAGGAGCGTAAACATTGGACGATTGAACAGTGGAAAAACGTTGTGTGGAGTGACGAATCTCGGTACACAATGTGGCGATCCGATGGCAGAGTGTGGGTATGGCGAATGCCCGGTGAACGTCATCTGCCAGCATGTGTAGAGCTCGTGATGACTGGGTGTTGTGTGCTGTCCTTAGGTTAGTTAGGTTTAAGTACTTCTAAGTTCTAGGGGACTGATGACGATAGATGTTAAGTCCCATAGTGCTCAGAGCCATTTGAACCATTTTTTGAACCATGTGTAGAGCCAACAGTAAAATTCAGAGGCGGTGGTGTTATGGTGTGGTCGTGTTTTTCATGGACGGGACTTGCACCCGTTGTTGTTTCGCGTGGCACTATCACAGCTCAGGCCTACATTGATGTTTTAAGCACTTTCGTGCTTCCCACTGTTGAAGAGCAATTCGGGGATGGCGATTCATCCTTCAACACGATCGAGCACCTGTTCATAATGCACGGCCTGTGGCGGAGTGGATACACGATAATAACATCCCTGTAATGGACTAGCCTGCACAGAGTCCTGAACTGAATCCTATAGAACACCTTTGGGATGTTTTGGAACGCCGACTTCATGCCAGGCCTCACCGACCGACATCGATACGTCTCCTCAGTGCAGCACTCCGTGAAGAATGGGCTGCCATTCACCAAGAAACCTTCCAGCACCTGATTGAACGTATACCTACGAGAGTGGAAGCTGTCATCAAGGCTAAGGGTGGACTAACACCATACTGAATACCAGCATTACCGATGGAGGGCGCCACGAACTTGTGCTTCATTTTCAGCCAGGTGTCCGGATACTTTTGATCACATAGTGTATCAGTGTTCACTAATTTCAAACCCCTTACCCGGCCAAAACGCCTCTGTTACCTGGTATTATGATTTTTTCTTAAAGTCAGGTGCATATCCGTTAATGGCGAGCGAAAAAGCTTTGTGATGGCGGACCATGATAATACGAAGCATAATTTTCAGAACAACAGTACACCGTTGATTGTTCTGCTAGTTCACTTACACTGGTAAATACATCCGTAGTTCCTCAGAAAAAAAGAGCATTTCAGGATCAGCACTGTAACTTATTCATATATCTCCTAATTTTGCAATGGTTTCTACCAGTTAGATTAAACATACAAAATACAAAGGCTCTACGAAAAAGAAATGTCAGTAATGGCGGCTAGCCAAGTTACAAGTATTCACCATCACGCCCTGACTCGTAGCCATCTCTTTGGTTCGGCGAGTTGAGGGACACTGCAGCCTGGAAAACTCATCTGCTTCGCTCTCACTGTACAAGCTGTGACGTTGCGTTCGTTCTGGTGAGATATTCGTACACTTTGAACGGAAAGACAGTACAGGAAAAAGGTTTGTTGGCCAGCAAACAAATACCAAACTTGTTTGATGAAAATAGACTAGGTTGTTGAGACCAATTGTCCTCTACTTAAGTGGGTAAACGTGTCATATTCATAATAAAGCGATACGTGTGTAACATCAGAATTCTAGAAATCTTCATGGGAACCACTAATTCAGAATAATCATTTTATCAACGTATTGGCTACACCAGAGAGAGATAAAACAGCCAAGGGAGCATTATTCACAAGCATTCAATATCGTCTGTACAAAATAGTTTCCCACGCGGGTTTTCACATGTTAAACGCCGAGATAGTGAAATTCTGCATGGAATCGTTGACCAGAGGATTCTCCACTCCTTTCACGTTGATCCACTCAACCGCAACCATAATGCGATCTGCGGTTATCTACAACACAGAGTATCTGAAACAGGATAGTTAGCATTGCTCTACTTAAAAATACAGTGGAGAGCAGTTATGCAGTGGAAAGGCATGATCTTTATTTATCTGATCTAACCAATTCTATGTCTGTATTCGCTGTTCCTATTAACAATAAAAACTATGTCCACTAATCGAAGTCACTTTCCACACTACTGTACGTATTTCGCATATCGAAATCAAGTAAACTACTATTTCAGCTACTACTGCACTGGCAACATGACCTACTCCTGTTTGTAGACTTTTGCTCGCCTGTGACGTCAATTTTCATAGCAACCGTAAGAAAGATGCTTTTGTTAGGACCAGCTCTGACGATTGTTTATACCCACTCAAATCTATTATTGCGAGAATTTTAGTACGTGTACCTCTTACACAAACTGCAGTATTGTCCAAAGATCGTGGAGCCACACCAAAGTCAGCAATGCATATCGATACCATAGACGTTTGCTAGTACTCGCTGCAATTAGCAATGACGTGTGGGAGGCGCTCCTGAAGACCCTTTCCCCAGCACAACAGCGCTCTCGCACCAGAGATCAATATAGTGTCGAGCACACTAGAGCTTCTGCTTCAGCAGTCAGCATCATTTGGTAGAGCAACGCTAGTCGAAGTCACAGTGGAATATGTAGTTGTGTTATTGTTGAACATTGTCTTTCAAGAGAACAGTTTGTGAATGAGTTCATCTTTTAAATGATGCTTTCATAATCAATGAGAGATATAAATATTCTACTGTCGCCTGGGGAAAACAACTGTCTCACGTCAAATAAATCGGTCCGCCTCGGTACCTGCGTGGTCATTGCGGCGGATTGCTAACTGAAGGGCGGCGGGTTCAATTCCCGGCAGCGTGGGGACTGGGTGTTGCCTTTACGTTCGTATCGTCATAACTGACATTTCACTATTTAGATGGCTGTATGGTCGTCTCCCTAAAGCCAATAAATTAAAATAAAAAATTTTAAGTAAATCTTTTCATTCATTCGTGTAATAAAGTGAACTAAAATTTCATCTGATACAGGTGAAAATGAAACACCTCCCAGGGCACTCAAAGAACCCACAGTTGTTGCCAAATGATTGTACTTTCGTCTGGTCACAACATAAGCAGTATCGCTACTAACGGATTATTTTGTACCTCCCACCACCCCTACTCAAACGCATATAAGGGACAGTCTGTTCATCTGATTCCATGAGGTACCTCTCCATTCAAACTATGTGTTAATTTTTGTTTTTTGCTTACCTAGAGACTGCATCCACACGCCAGCATTGTGGGATGTTAGAGAAAGCAGTGTTACCCCCCCCCCTTCCCCCCCCTCATACATTCTCACCCACGCGAACGTCCCCACATACCTCTCGGTTATTTATTCTCCCACCTTTAGGAACAATGGACGACATGGCAACCTCGCACTCTCGTGAAATTTAGCTCCTTCACAATCTCCATAATAGCACAAAAATCAAACTATAAACGCGATTCGTAAGCGGATTGCATAAATAAATTACCTGAATATTTTCTACTGCATGTTTTCCAACCTAATATCCAGTAATTTATTCTTTACCTTCAAAAGCGTTACTAAACAATTTTATATTCGGTAATGACTAGGGAACCGACGAAATATCACTGTCATATTGCAACCTCTGCATAATGCGCTGACTAATAGTTGCAGTATATGTGTTGAGCAACAGTGTCTGAATTATTCAGTCCTTGCACTACCGCTACTTTTTAAGATTCCAGTTTTAGTTTGTGTACAGTTCTGTGAGCAGATGCACACGCTGCCGCATCAGTCTGAAATGTTAAACAGCGCAACGATTTTTCGGACGCCTTGACATGTCCGCTCCCAACCAGCCCATTTTTCCTGTGTTAAAGCCGGTACGACATATGTCACACTGTCCGAGCAACAGACCAGAGGCCTGTAAACAGGAGCTTGTAATTTTATTCAAAAGTACTGCCCAGTACTTTAAATGTTCAAATGTGTATGAAATCTTATGGGACTTACCTGCTAAGGTCATCAGTCCGTAAGCTTACACACTACTTAACCTAACCTATCCTAAGGACAAAGACACACACCCATGCCCGAGGGAGGACTCGAACCTCCGCCGGGGGCAGCCGCACAGTCCATGACTGCAGCGCCCCAGACCTCTCGGCTAATCCCGCGCGGCACTGCCCAGTACTGTTGAGGCACTTATCCCTGTGCGACACAAAGTGGTGAACGTCTGTCTCATAAAATTCGTGGGGCTGCATTGTGAACTACTTCATCACTCTGCTCGATTTCTTTGTCGGAGGTGAATCGTTTGCCTGTCAGAGACTTCTTAACTCACCAAAAATGGTATAAACGCTGGGAGACAGGTAGCGTCTTTACGAAGGGTGTCTGAGGATATTTAATTTGAACGCCTGCAAGAGTTACTTGATTGCGTTTGTTGTATGGAGGTGTGCGCCGTAGTGGAGCAGGGTGACCGTACAAGGGAGTTACCCAGGTCGTTTCCATTTTATCGCTTTGCGACGGGTGATCAAGGTTTGTGAGTATCGCTACGTATTCACCGTTATCCCCTGCTGGAGGGCCGGCCGCGGTGGTCTCGCGGTTCTAGGCGCGCAGTCCGGAACCGTGCGACTGCTACGGTCGCAGGTTCGAATCCTGCCTCGGGCATGGATGTGTGTGATGTCCTTAGGTTAGTTAGGTTTAAGTAGTTCTAAGTTCTAGGGGACTGATAACCACAGCAGTTGAGTCCCATAGTGCTCAGAGCCATTTTTGAACCTGCTGGAGGAAATGAATAAGAAGGGGGCCTTTTGGTCAAAGCAGAAGGTGAGCATAATTTTTCCTGCATTTGACGAGGATTTGGATGACACAATGTCTTGTCTTCATCTACCACTCATGAGGGGACCTCAGTCCCGTCCTCGGCAAAGCGCTGCATATGTTAGACATGCTTCTTGTGGTGGCTCAAGGTTACGACGTACCCACTGTGTACACACTTTGCTTAATTTCAATCTGTCCGTAAAGGTGGCGTGAACACTTAGGACACTAAATCGTACCTATGAGGCAATGGTTGCTACCACAGTTCGCCCGTTTTCAATAACGAGGGCATCCACTTGGTGGATAATGGCATCGGTAAGGCATTTCGGCGTTCCATACTGTGCATCACTCGTCAACGACGTTCGTCGTTCGTTCCATGAATCGCTCGTGGCACGTCCTGACCCTTGTAACAGATACGTAGTGGCTCTCCGTATAGTTCCGCCATTTTCCGATGAATTTTCGTTCGCCGCGCTGCCTCCACTGTCAGGGAACGCCTTACACCCTTTTGCTCTTCTTTGGAAGCTTTCATTTCGTTGTTTTCAGCGCGACTGAGTGCAATCGACGGTCGACGCGGGTGCTTGGACGCTCTGCCGTCACGTGGGTGTGCGACCGTGGCTTCTAACGGCAAGTTTGCGACCTCAGCGTTCCTATAAGGATTGCATATTTTTCCACAGGCAATGACACTGCGATCCTTTCAGCGGATTTCATTTCACAGTGTCCAGCTATTTCTTCATGAATGCGTCTTGTGCATGAGACACCCTGCAGTTATACCGGGTGATAAAAAAGTCAGTACAAATTTGAGAACTGTATAAATCACGGAATAATGTAGATAGAGAGGTACAAATTGACACACATACTTGGAATGACATGGGATTTTATTAGAACTAAAGAAATACAAACGTTCAAAAAATGTTCGACAGATGGCGCTTCATCTGATCAGAATAGCAATAATTAGCACAACAAAGTAAGACAAAGCAAAGAGGATGTTCTTTACAGTAAATGCTCAATATGTCCACCATCATTCCTCAACAATAGCTGTAGTCGAGGAATAATGTTGTGAACGGCACTGTAAAGCATGTCCGGAGTTATGGTAAGGCATTGACGTCGGATGTTGTCTTTCAGCATCCCTAGAGATGTCGGTCGATCACGATACACTTGCGACTTCAGGTAACCTGAAAGCCAATAATCGCGCGGTCTGAGGTCTGGGGACCTGGGAGGCCAAGCATGACGAAAGTGGCGGCTGAGCACACGATCATCACTAAACGACGCGCGCAACAGGTCTTTCACGCGTCTAGCAATATGGGGTGGAGCGCCATCCTGCATAAACATCGTACGTTCCAGCAGGTGTTTATCAGCCAGGCTGGGGATGATGCGATTCTGTAACATATCGGCGTACCTCTCACCCGTCACGGTAGCAGTTTTGCTGTCCAGCGCCATCTGTCGGACATTTTGTGACCTTTTTTTTTGTTCTAATAAAACCCCACGTCATTCCAAGCATGTGTTTCAATTTTTACCTCTCTATCTACATTATTCCGTGGTTTATTTTACGTTTTCAGATTTATACTGACTTTTTGATCATCTGGTATATAACGCTAAACACTAATTAAGAGTAGTGACTAACACTTACGCCAACGCTGTCACCGGAGATACTGCAACTTATTTCTTTGATGCGTTTCTTTTGGCCATACAAAGATCAAAGCGAAAGTAAAGGAGTGACGGAACTTACCACGCAAATGTTAATTAACATGCCGACAATCGTGAGTGTGATGCTTATTAATACATGCAAAACGTCCCATGCCTTTAGGATGAAAGTTATTCAGATACTCGAGGAGTATTTAGAGATCAGGAACTAACGATAGAAAATTAGTAAATGGTTTTTTTTATTCGTATGTGTTTTTTACTGCTTATAGCAACAAATTAGGCTCATAGCAACCGCTCAGAGTAGCCACCGATAGTCACACCGCATGAGCCAGAGCAACACATAAAATTGTACCATACTCTTTCTTAGAAATCTGTTGCCTGCTGCATCATGACGGCTGTTAAACCCGATCAACCAATTCCTCCTCTGTGTCTTCTGCTACTAACGTCTTCATAGGAAAATTTTATCCGCGGATGCACCAAAGAGCATCGTATTTAGTTTTTCAATGAAAGTACAGTTCATTCAAGAGCTCTTACTTCCTGTAACAGATTTCCAACCGTTGTTCCCTGATGTACACGTATTTGAAGTTTCTACCGAGTGGATTTGTGTTTACGTACACCCGGCGCTTTCATCTCTGACGCAATTTTTATCCATTGTTGGCGGTGGCGCATCAAGTGTGAAATGTCACCCCCTGAAATCAATTTTATAACGTTTAGTCACGTGCTTTTTGGTGTTTCAAAGAACAGAATCGCGTGCTTTCAAACTCACACAATAATTACCACAGCTATAGCGCCAGAAAGGGAAAAAAATTTTTTTTTTAAATTCTGAGATGCTGCATAACCATATAATCAATGTCTGAAGGTTAAGGAATGCAAAGTATAAGAAAACACAAGTCGCAGAAGAAACAATACCATGTAACTAATATTTATGAGTATCAGAATCACAAGAGCTTTAAACGTGGTGTTATTTGGCAAAAGGTGGAATATCTAGTAGGCTAACACATTTAATGTGGTGTCACCGCCAGACACCACACTTGCTAGGTGGTAGCTTTAAATCGGCCGCGGTCCATTAGTACATGTCGGACCCGCGTGTCGCCACTGTGTGATCGTAGACCGAGCGCCACCACACGGCAGGTCTAGAGAGACGGACTAGCACTCGCCCCAGTTGTACGACGACGTTGCTAGCGACTACACTGACGAAGCCTTTCTCTCATTTGCCGAGAGACAGTTAGAATAGCCTTCAGCTAAGTTAATGGCTACGACCTAGCAAGGCGCCAATTGTACCATTTCATGAATCTAAAGAGTCTCACTTGTATCATCAAGAATGCTGTATACCAAAGGACGAGATAAAAGTTAAGTGTTCTAGTAGCTATGTTCTTTTCTTTATCACATTCATCACGTATCCTGTTCCAGACTTAACGCCAGACGGCGTGAGTTGACGCGTGCCCTTTCGGCTACTTCACTGTGGATTGGCTGCCTTAACAGTCCATTACATTTAGTAACCACACAGTTGTATTTTACAAATAAGTTTCTACGCTGCTGTATGTTGTTCCTTTAGTCGTAATTGAAATAGCAATGTTGAATTTCAATGAAGTGAGAGAAATGTAACAAAACGGAGGAGCTCATTACGAAGATCTGCATAATGTTAGGACTGGAACTTCAGATGTTGGACTACTGCAGTGAGACTACACCGAAAACGATATACTATATCCAAGAGAATCCATTTTCAACTGTGCATAGAGTTCCATTTCGTTGTGTTTCGATTACTTCATTCAACCTCATGATTTGAACTTCGATTACGCATATTTTAAGAAATTTTTCTCTGTGTGAGAACTGTACGTGTAAACATACATTTTCAAAGCAAATGTTAATCTTTTTCACCAAATGATACTACATTTGTTCAGCAAAGTGTGATTTTGCAGTTCTTAGACCTGTTAAATTACTAATTTGACATTGTGTGCTCCCGTTGTTTGACGTAGGACACCGATGAGCGTTGAAATAAGCTGGAAGTTTTGGAATCGAAGTATCGGAAGAGGTACACTGCCTGATCAAAAGTATCCGAACGTATTGTGCCGGATGTTCATCATTCCGGCGGTCTGAATTCGCGCTGCCGTTCGCCCAAAGCGAACTTAACTGGCGCTGGCCTGCAACTCGCCTCTACGCTGTTGGCGGAGCGTCATGTGAGCAGCGTGGAGAACTTGGGGCAGGCAAATAGCGGCAGTTGGCTCTGGGATTTACTTATCGTAACATGTTTGTGAGACGTCGATGTGGTGCATGGTAGTATGGCATAGAAGCATGGACTGTTAAATGTTTTTCTTTTGGTAACACAGCATTCGCTGCATTAGTGATCTGCTGATTCCACTCTAAAGGAATTGTTTTATTTTGCGTTTGGTACTAATAAGGCAAAGGCGGACATTTCGCATCGAAAGAAGATTTTTTTATTGTTTTAGCTGACTGGTGATTTATAATGTTTACAGGCGAGAGTTCTTAACGTCGTTGTAGCAGTTAGTCGGATTTGTCCAGGTACACTTTCTAAGGTGATATTAGGTGATACATGCCAGATGCGTTTACTACATTGGGGGCCGTGCGGTTAAAGGCGCTGCAGTCTGGAACCGCGAGACCACTACGGTCGCAGGTTCGAATCCTGCCTCGGGCATGGATGTTTGTGATGTCCTTAGGTTAGTTAGGTTTAACTAGTTCTAAGTTCTAGGGGACTAATGACCTCAGCAGTTGAGTCCCATAGTGCTCAGAGCCATTTGAACTACATTGGGGCCCGTTACTGAAGCCTTTAGTTTCACTGTGCCTCCGAGTGTTCACTTTTGATCTAGACTCGAGGAACGGAAGTGCAAGTGACTGCCAACGAGAAAAAATGTTTAAATGTGTGTGAAATCTTATGGGACTTCACTGCTAAGGTCATCAGTCCCTAAGCTTACACACTACTTAACCTAAATTATCCCAAGGACAAACACACACACCCATGCCCGATGGAGGACTCGAACCTCCACCGGGATCAGCGGCACAGTCCATGACTGCAGCGCCTAAGACCGCTCGGCTAATCCCGCGCGGCACACTGCCAACGTTGAGAACTGTGTACACTGCTGGGCAGTCGGTACTACAGAACAAATACTGATGGGTGCTACGGGTTTTGTGCAGCACCGATCGGCGCGGAACAAGGCTAGTGTCGTCTGAGTCTGATGCGAAGTGGTATCACGAAGTGTGGCCCTCTTAGCTGTCCCATCGTTGTCATGTCACTTGCTGCTACTGGTCAAGGTCTGCCGAAGCTATGGAAACGTGTGGTTTGTTTATTTCTTTCTATTTTGCTCAATGCGGTAAGGGCCGTCAGTGTTGTTTTACACTCTTACATGGGAATGCGCTTACACATCTCTTCCGAGTGTGTGTTATCTGTGCAAAGCGCTATCCAGTTTTGCAAAATTATTGCAGAGTTTGCGTCCGGCCCTATGTGAACGACGCAGTGAAAGTTGTCCCTGTAGTCATAACGTTGGATAATATATCATACGCGTAAAAATTATAAGGACTATACTTTAAGGGTGCAGAGTGGAATCCCGCATGATTCTAAGTAAAACCGGGGCGTTAAAGTGCGTGCGGTGTTCCAACGTGCTGTTTCACTGCTAGTTAGTGTTTATTCAAATTCTAAAAAAATAAAAAAATAAAAATAAAAAGATAATTTAAATTAGGAGCAAGGCTGTTAAGCAAGAATTATTTAGCATATCTTTACCTTAAGCTGCTCTCAGCCATCAGATATCGCTGCGCAATTTGCTTGGGTTGTGCTGTTTGGATAGTACCGTGTTAAAGCGTTATGCTCCATGATAAGATGGTGCAGTGGGCATTAGTAATTATGTTGTACGAGTGATTTGTACTGGTTGATGGCCAACGTATGTGTAAGTCTGTTGTATTTGGTATACGTATATTTGATTCTTGTCCACGCGACTAAAGTAATTGAACTAAGATTTTTCTGATCAATTTTCTTAAAGTTTTATGGAGTAAAACTGTTATTAATGAATGCCTGTAATTTAAATATATTAATTTCCATCGGTCTGTCAGGATAGATGTTTTGAATTTGTTATCTGAGTTACTGAGGACTTAGAAGCAATGAAATTGCTTTTGTTATCTGAATGCAATTTTGACTAACCGCAGTACTTTCATAGTTTGTCTGCAGCGTTGTTGTATTAACTACTGTTCATTGTGTTTAAAGGCTCCGCGAACAATGTAAGTGGGCCACTGCCTTATAAGTGTCTTATTTGCAAATTCAGATCGGTGCACAAATGATTTAATTCATATTTAACTGGAAGGATGCAGAAGGTAGAAATTAACAGTACAGTTAGTCTGCAAATATCAGCGCAGTCCTCTAACTGAGGGAGTATCAATAATGGTGTGTCACAGCGTTCAGTCTTCCTTATTGTTCTTGATGCATATATTAATGGCTTGTCACTCTTTATTCGTGAAGATGCAAAGCTAGTTCTTTTTGCTGATGGTAATAGTAAAGTAATCACACCCAACAAACAAGAATCAGCTGAGGAAGCTGTAAATAACGTATTTCAGAAAAATTATCAAGCGGTTCTCTGCAAATGGACTCTCACTAAATTTTGAGAAAACACTGAACATACAATTCTGTACAGAAAATAGCAGAACACCATTGATAAATAAAGACTTTCAAGTCTGTTGCTAAGGTAGAATATTCAAAATTTCAGGGTGTGTGCATTGATGAGAAGTTGAATTGAAAGAAACGCATTGATGATCTATTGAAACTGTTCAGCTACTTATGCTGTTAGCGTTATTGCAAATTTAGTGATAAACATATCAGTAAATTAGCCTAGTATGCCTATTTTCATTCAGTGCATTCATATGGAATCGCATTTTGGGATAATTCATCATTAAGAGAAAAAAGTATTCATTGCACAAAAGCGTGTGACCAGAATAATAGATGGAGTCCACACAAGATCACCTTGCAGACTGTCCGCCCTAGTAGCTGAAGCCGGCACGGTAGCTCAGCGTGTTCGGTCAGAGTGTTACGTGCCCTCTGTAACAAATAACTGAGTTAATCGATCAACAACGAACGTACAAGGATGTCTTACGACGTCCGCCCCGAGCAGATGCAACGAACAAAAACGAACAAAATGAGATATATATATAACCGCGTGACCGCTACGGTCGCAGGTTCGAATCCTGCCTCGGGCATGGATGTGTGTGATGTCCTTAGGTTAGTTAGGTTTAAGTAGTTCTAAGTTCTAGGGGACTGATGACCTTAGATGTTAAGTCCCATAGTGCTCAGAGCCATTTGATATATATATATATATATATATATATATATATATATATATATATATATATATATATATATATATACTCCTGGAAATGGAAAAAAGAACACATTGACACCGGTGTGTCAGACCCACCATACTTGCTCCTGACACTGCGAGAGGGCTGTACAAGCAATGATCACACGCACGGCACAGCGGACACACCAGGAACCGCGGTGTTGGCCGTCGAATGGCGCTAGCTGCGCAGCATTTGTGCACCGCCGCCGTCAGTGTCAGCCAGTTTGCCGTGGCATACGGAGATCCATCGCAGTCTTTAACACTGGTAGCATGCCGCGACAGCGTGGACGTGAACCGTATGTGCAGTTGACGGACTTTGAGCGAGGGCGTATAGTGGGCATGCGGGAGGCCGGGTGGACGTACCGCCGAATTGCTCAACACGTGGGGCGTGAGGTCTCCACAGTACATCGATGTTGTCGCCAGTGGTCGGCGGAAGGTGCACGTGCCCGTCGACCTGGGACCGGACCGCAGCGACGCACGGATGCACGCCAAGACCGTAGGATCCTACGCAGTGCCGTAGGGGACCGCACCGCCACTTCCCAGCAAATTAGGGACACTTTTGCTCCTGGGGTATCGGCGAGGACCATTCGCAACCGTCTCCATGAAGCTGGGCTACGGTCCCGCACACCGTTAGGCCGTCTTCCGCTCACGCCCCAACATCGTGCAGCCCGCCTCCAGTGGTGTCGCGACAGGCGTGAATGGAGGGACGAATGGAGACGTGTCGTCTTCAGCGATGAGAGTCGCTTCTGCCTTGGTGCCAATGATGGTCGTATGCGTGTTTGGCGCCGTGCAGGTGAGCGCCACAATCAGGACTGCATACGACCGAGGCACACAGGGCCAACACCCGGCATCATGGTGTGGGGAGCGATCTCCTACACTGGCCGTACACCACTGGTGATCGTCGAGGGGACACTGAATAGTGCACGGTACATCCAAACCGTCATCGAACCCATCGTTCTACCATTCCTAGACCGGCAAGGGAACTTGCTGTTCCAACAGGACAATGCACGTCCGCATGTATCCCGTGCCACCCAACGTGCTGTAGAAGGTGTAAGTCAACTACCCTGGCCAGCAAGATCTCCGGATCTGTCCCCCATTGAGCATGTTTGGGACTGGATGAAGCGTCGTCTCTCGCGGTCTGCACGTCCAGCACGAACGCTGGTCCAACTGAGGCGCCAGGTGGAAATGGCATGGCAAGCCGTTCCACAGGACTACATCCAGCATCTCTACGATCGTCTCCATGGGAGAATAGCAGCCTGCATTGCTGCGAAAGGTGGATATACACTGTACTAGTGCCGACATTGTGCATGCTCTGTTGCCTGTGTCTATGTGCCTGTGGTTCTGTCAGTGTGATCATGTGATGTATCTGACCCCAGGAATGTGTCAACAAAGTTTCCCCTTCCTGGGACAATGAATTCACGGTGTTCTTATTTCAATTTCCAGGAGTATATATATATATATATATATATATATATATATATATATATAAAGTGGTCAGTGCGACGGAATGTCATACCTAACGGCCCGGGTTCGATTCCCGACTGGGTCGTGTAACGTCTCTTAGCAAAAGACATATTATGTAATGAAGAGAAAACATTGTGTGCCATGTTTTGTTCTTGTATAAAATTATGTACTGTTTTTTTTTATTTATTTTAGATAATATCTGTGTCGACGAATACTGAAACCGCCACAGACGATACTTATTAAATATCAAACAAAGATGAGAATATGTGACTAGTATAAATAATACAGAACGAACATTAATTTCTCTGTCATCTTCTTGGAGTTACGTGAGTAGGATGGCCTGTGTCGTTATATTGTACGCTAGCGTAGCATTCTTTTGTCAAGATTGTGAGGGGGACGCCATTAGACATAGCCTTGGAAAGGTGTGTAATTAATTGAATTGTTTAAATGTTTTGGATAGAGTTACTTAGTGAAACCTTGCATTATGATTTGTAATAAGCTTGCCTGATATTTTATCCCAGAAGTGGAACGAACAAGCGACTAAATTTGAAACCGAATTCAACTCATAGCTAGAAGCGAAGGAGAGCGAGATCGACAAAAAATATTAATTCTAAGGTACTAGCTGCCATGGCAGATAGAGATTCCGAATCGTTCAATACCGCAGTAAATAGTCAAGTACAGAACGACGTGCAAACCATCAAACAAACACTCAGTGAGGATATTCCGCAGTGGCAAGTGAATATTACCAAACGGATATCCGACTTGGAAAAGGGTTTAGCACAGAGCAGCAAACATCTTGAACATGAAACTATATCGCCAACAGGCAATGTTTTTGGCAACGCACAAACTTATACGCGACGCAACAATGGTGAATCTTTAGGCGATAATGCGAAGAGCTGTAGCTTCGGTTCGGAGCACACAGCCTACGTCCCAGGAGCAAACCAGTATAGTCCAAAAATATTGGTTGAAGAAAGTTTGATCAAAAACAGGCAGTTTCAAACGTTTACTACTGAACGGAAGTCAGTACACCCAGAAGTATTCATAGAAAGCTTTAAAAATATCTTGCCTAGTGTGTGGAACGAAGCACAGAAAATTCAATACGTAATGTCATATATTCAGGGTGATGCAGCGTTGTGGGCTACGGAAGTAGCAGACAGCTGCATGACGTATGAACAGTTCGAAAGGGCGTTTTTGTCGAAATACTGGTCACCTTGTATACAAGAGCGGCTAAGAAAAGAAGTATACAATCCCGAACCGTACTCACCCCGTCTTGGGAATCTGAGACGGTATTTCGAGAAGTATATAAACAAGACGCGCTACTGGGATGAGCCTATCTGACCAAGAGACATAATAAGACTCCTAAAATCACATTTACCCATTCATATCAAAGAGAAACTAATACACGTACCAGAGAACGACATGGAACATTTCCTGTCTGTTCTAGATTCAATAGACTTAATCCAGAAAGACGCAAAAGCAGCTTGTGATCACTCACTGAATAATGGATCAGGGTGTAAACATGACAGAAATAAGAGTGCACAAAACCACAACCATGGAAATGGTGGGGGCGGTAACAAGCGGCAAGAGCACTAGCAAAATGGTAATAATGGTAGAAGTCAGAACGGGTATGGGCAACCGTCCCATAATAAAAAGCGTCGATTTGACGACCAGTACGATTCCGGACTGCCAGGGACCAACCGCTGGAAAAATGCGCGAGGTCAGTGGCATAGCAATTACAGCGACAGTAATCGCAATTGGAATCAGAATCAGCGACCAAGCCCAGAATGGCAAGGTAATTACCGGTATGATAACAACAGACCACCACTGCAAGACGCGCCTATTGCGCAGTCGTGGCGGCCTACAAATCAAAACGTACACATAGTAGAGGTCGCGGACATTAGCCGTCCAAGTACCTCGCAAGCAAGCCATCCAACAAACTAGAATCGGCCACGATATGCTCTCCGTCGCTGGCCGGGGGGTGGAGTGAGAGCAACACAAATGACAATAATATGCCTGGAATACATATGCTGTGATACAACGACGGTATCAGTATGGATAAAGATCTGCTGACCGAACCGCATGAATGTAAGAAAGATAGCAACGAAAATGTGCGAGCCATAATAGAAGCGAAAATCAATGATGTTGCAGTGAATATAATCATCGACACAGGTGCCTCAGTGAATGTAATGAGTATAGAATTGTTTAAAGCGCTGGGGAAGGGACGTAGCATACCGACTTTCCCTTTTAATAATTGCAAAGTGTCTGGAGCTATAAGTGCACAGAGCCAATTAGTTAAGTACCAGGTGCAGGTAGAGATTTGTAAGGAGGGCGAAGCCATAGTGAGCTCGTTCCTCATTGTTAAAGGGTTAAAGGTGGCCTGTATTCTGGGAGTAGATTTTCTCCGTGAGAGGGACGCAGTGATCGACCTCTCCTCGGGAAAACTAAGCATAGTTAATAAAGGTAGGAGGATTGAGTTGTCTATGATGAAATCGAAGGAGGTACTTGTGCCATGTTGCAACCGAATAAATATCAAATGTAGGAACCCCTGGGTACTACACCTCGATGATTATTCACATGTGGCAGATCTCTATTATCCTAGTGTTGAAGATAGAAATTTTGAAACAAATGTTGATGCATTTCAAACCAAAGTACAGGAATCTGAAAGTTTAAGCAACATACAAAAGCAACGGTTAACGCAGCTGCGATCGGAATATACCTTGGTATTTACCGACCGACCAGGAATAATCAAGGGGTACCACTATCACATAGAGGTGATGCCCCACAAAACATACTGTCGCGCATCTTACTGCATCCCTTGGTCGAGGAGGGAAGTAGTGGCTAAAGAGATTTGAAAGATGTTAGAGTGGGATAGTAAAATTATTTATTCAGTGACATGTGAGATATAAATAGTAGCAGTAAGACGATTTCAGTTGTGTTTTAGAGTATAAGTATGTTAGCTTGAAGAAAGGATTTGTGTGTATTTAAAATTTTGAGGAAGTAAAACATAAATAAGTAAGCATAGCATGAAAGTAGAGTCAGTAAACTGAGAAATAGCATGCAAATTGAAGACTTTGTTTACAGACAATTAATGTCATTAAAATACTATATGCTCATCAAGCAATGAACAACCTTTTTGTTGATAAAATAATGAATTATTTCTGGAATCATTTTTCATTTGTAGTAAGTAAGTACAATTAATGATGAGATCTCATATAGTAATGTAACAGGTGTAATTGTGTTAGAATTAAGGAACCCTGAGAGAGAGTCTCTACTGGACAAAAATTGACTTTGTAGTACTAAACAATTATGTGATGTAACGTTTACTGCGAATAGTGATCTGAAAACGACACTGGAGCAGAATTCAATCAAAGACAAACCCGTTCCGTGTAACCAACGGTTTGTATGTATCGATGCTTCAATTGAAGCCCGTGTACTTGGTACACGTCCTTGAATATTAATTACGCGGTACTTAAATCAAGTCACTCAACGCGGAAACTACACTGCAGTCCTGTATGACAGATCATAAAAAAAAATACTAGTACTAAATGAAGTATTTATTGAGCAATATGCCCAAGTCCAGCTGTCATGCACATGGTAAAATCTGTTTGCTAGATGGGTGATAACCTGGCAAGCTACACCGAAAAAGGAAAAGAAAACTATGTACCAAAAATCACACACTTTTAAATAATTACAAAAAGCCATATATGCCTAGTAACAATACTAAAAGTGTGTAATATATATATATAAAAAACGTGGTCAGCGCCACGGAAAGTCATACCTAACGGCCCGGGTTCGATTCCCGGCTGGTTCGGAGATTTTCTCTGCTCAGGGACTGCGTGTTGTGTTGTCCTTATCATCATCATTTGATCCTCATCGACACGCAAGTCGCCGAAGTGGCGTCAACTCGAAAGACTTGCACCAGGGGAACGGTCTACCCGACGGGAGGCCCTAGCCACACGGCATTTCCATTACCTTGCAGACCTATATTTAAAGAACATAGGATATTCACAGTACCTTCGCAATACATATATTCACTTGTGAAATCTGTTATTAATAACACATCCCAATACAAAAATAAAAGCGAAGTGCATAGCAACAAGAGTAGAAAAAAGGATGATCTTCACTATTCTGGATTAAATCTGACTTTGGCACAGAAAGGGGTGAATTACGCTGCCACAAATAGCGTTAAAAGTCTGACAGAGAGCCAACCAACATTTAGAAACAAATTAAAAGGATTTCTGGATGACAGTCCTTCTACTCAATAGATGAATTTTTAGACATTAAGTTGTAACTGTAAAAAATTATATTTTGTAATTATATATTGTAACTTATGTTAAACTGACACGTTCCATATCATTACGAAATGCCGTATGTAGTGACTGTAAAAGCTACGGTGTCCTGCAACCAGGAGGTCCGCAATCCTAAAGCCAGCCAAGAGTACCAGCTTCATCAGAGGAATGTTTTTATTAACAAATGATATTCATCTCAGTCAATTACCACAGCCCTCCACACCCATTCTCGAGAAGTCCTGAACAATATGTTAGTGAATATTAATATGGGGACTGTCCACGCTTTGTCTTTACGGTGCCTTGCTCTGCTGGAGACACTTTCAATGACGTGTCTAAATGTCTGTGGAGGAATTGCAGCTTATTCTTCTTCAAGAGCAGAAACCAGAGACGGTGGTGATGTTGGGCGCTAGGGTCTGCATCGAAGTCGACGTTATAAATCAGCCCAATGGTGTTTTATTTGGTTCATGTGACTCTGGGTAGGCTAGTCCACTTCAGGAATGTATCTGTCCACAAATAGTTGCTACACAGATGCTACTTTATGACAGGGTGCTTTGTCATGACGGCGCAATCACTGTCGCCGAACGGTTCCTCTACTGTACCCAGTACACAATACTGTAAAATGTGCTCGTACCCTTCGGCATTTAGCGGTTCCGTAAGCGCACTTAGAGGATCACACCCTAAACACGAAAAATACCCCAACACCATAAAATCACCTCCTCTGTACTTCACTGTTGACACTACACGTAACGGAAGGTAACGTTCTTCAGGAATTCACGAAATTCAAGCCCTTCCATCACATTTCCACACTGTATAACGTGATTCATCACTCCAAATCACTCGTTTCGGGTCACCCACTGTCAGGTGACGTTGCTGTTTACACCACTTCAAGCGTCGCTTAGCACTGGCTGCAGAAGAGGGGGGCTCACAAGGAGCCGCTTAAATTGTACGCTATTCTTCTTCAACTTCGTAGGCTTACTAATTGCGTTAACTGAATTGCTGGTAGCACTTTGGACCCAGAACGATTACTCTGTATGTCCATCTTTGTAGAGATGATTACGGGGCTCGGCTGTTTGATAGAGGATGTCAAATTAAATACCTTTCAGACGTCTGGGTTCCAATCTTATTTTATTTGGCAACCAGTTTCAGCGTTTTACTACGCCATCTTCAGGCCCCTGACCGACGTGTAGGGAGAATCTACCTCGGTTATGATCAAAATAGGGGCCTGCAGTACTGGTATTGGTAGATTTTTGCTATAGTACCACTTCAACCATCACCTGCCGACTGATAGACCTGGTTCTTTTACTAAGGTGATATGCAATGAGTAGCCGACGTTTGAAGTCACTGAGCTGTGCTGACCGTCACAATCTTCTGGTACTGCAACTCAGTACCCCCTAACTCTTTTCATGCGGGCGGGTCCGGCTCTTGTGACCTCTTGTGGTCAGTTCCGTGTTATACACTGATGTGAGAAAACATTAAGACCACCAACTTTATAGCTTGTTTGTCCGTCGAAACACATCGCTGGTTCTGCGTATCAGGGATACTTCAGTTTGTTGGTAGGTTTGTGGAGGTACGTAACATTAGATGTTTACGCACAGGTCATACAATTCGTGTAAATCAAGTGCCGCTGACTTTATTCGGTGAGGCGCCCCAAAGCGACACAGACGAGTTCCATAGGATTTACATGAGGCGAATTTTGTCGCCGAGACATGAACGTGAGTTCACTATAATGTTCCTGGAACAGCTGTAGCACGCTTCTGCCTCTGATACACGGACAATTATACTGCTGAAAAATGACATCACCATCGGGGAAGACATCAAGCATGAAGGATGCAGATTGTACACAGCAGTCAGCACGTCTTCGATTACTACCACAGGTCCCATGCAAGTGCAGGAGAATATCTCCCACAGGATAACACTGCTCTCACCAGCCTGCTTTCGTGGCGAACTGCACGTTTCGAGGCGCTGTTTACCTCGATGACGGCGTTTGTGGAGACAACCGTCGACCTAGTGTAGCAACAATGCCATTCACCCGAAAAGCCGACACGTTTCCATTGAGCGACCGTCGAATTCCGAGGGTCCAGTGACAACTACAATCGTAATTGACTATGTTGTTGGGTCAACATGTGAACACATAGTGGTGGTCTGCTGCAGAGCTCCATGTTCCAGGATGTACGATGAACGGTGTGCTCCGAAACACATGTGCGTGCACCAGCGTTGTGCTCTTTCGGCATAAATGCCACAGATCGCCATCTATCCTACTTTATAGAGCAGATATACTTCCAACCCCCGTCCTCTGAAGAGTCGTGGACGTCCATCCATTTGGCGCCTAGTGGTGGCTTCACTGTTCTTCTACCTCTTTCCACAGATGCTCACGACAGTAATACGTGAACATTCGAACATCTTCGCCGTCTTCGATATATTCGTTCACAGGCTCTGCGTAATAATAACTTGCCCTTTGGCAAAGTCGTTTATCTCTATGTATTTCCCCATTTGCAGCCCATATCTTCGCTAGGTTGATCCTCGTTCGTGTCTGCTCCGTTTACATACTTTCGTTGCCTCATCACGTGTTCGCAAAGCCACCAGACGGCATCCAACGTCGCGGTGAGGTCATAGTGGTTTATTAGTTTACAGTTCTGTCCTAATACTTTCGATCAGAATGCATAAATCGTCAATTACATTAGACAGACGAGTGACAGTTAACAGCGGTTAGCTACCTGGAATTACATTCGGAACGGGAGAGGTTTAAACTTCCTTTCGGCCATCCAAATTAAGGTTGTTCTAAGCTTCCCTGAATCGCTCAAGGCGAATGCTGAGGTGTCCTCAATGCTTCGTCCTTTTTCTACCCACGCTTGTACTTCGTCACTAATGATCTAGCCGTCGGCGGAATGTTCCTCTCTTCCTTCCTTGGCTCTTGTTAGACATGACATGTTTTATTTTTATTTCTTGTTACGACATGCAGATCACCTATTAATGAGATACTTCTACTAGCTCTCTTGCCTAGAGATTAGAATACGACAAAATATGCATTTTGACAGTAAGTTTCCTATTTCATCAACATTCATGTGAAACTTAGAAAGCGGCTGTATTCTTTCCGTTAGTAACTTAAGCCACAAACGAAATGTCTCAGCGCACAATGGTTACAAGATTTGCCAAGAAACCAGTTACCCACTGGTAACGTAGAACACACCGTCTTTATCTTTACAAATAATGCTTTTCCCATACACTCTAAGAATAAAAAAAAATCGGCGCACCAAGAAGAAATTATGCTAATGGACGGAAATCGTTGGAGTATCTTGTAATCCATCAAGTGGGACTGCAGCTGGACACGTAGTACTTGAATAATGCTGGATTCCGTTATAGCCACGGAAGGTATGGAATCCTGTTAATTTTGGCCCGTGCATACGATTGTGTTCATTGAATATGAAAACCGTTGCGGATGGCAGGTTACGTTCGTGGCCTGAAGATGACACCATGTGGTATCGAAATTTGTAGTATGTAATGAAAAGAATGAACGACCTTACATTCAAATACATCTGCTGGTTCTGTTATCATTATTCAAGAAATCGGTGGATGTCATATTCATCTACAGAGAAACGAATGATTATAATTTCAAAAAACTGGATGATTTATTGAAGAGAAAGAGAAAGTCAGTATCGCGTTAGTCCACCTCTGGCCCTTATGCAAGCAGTTATTCAGTTTGGCATTGACTCATAGAATCGTTGATGTCCTGCTGAGGGATATCGTGCCAAATTCTGTCGAACTGGCGCTTCATATCGACAAAATCCCGAGTTGGTTGGAGGGCCCTGTCCATAATGCTCCAAACGTTCTCAGTTGGGGAGAGATTCGGCGATCTTGCTAGCCAAGGTAGGGTTTAGCAAGCACGAAGACAAGCAGGAGAAACTCTTGCGTATGCAAGTGGGCATTATCTTGGCTGAAATGTAGACCATCAAGGGAAACAAAGCCGGACGTAGAATTCGTTGACGCCGCGGATGTCAACCAAAGGGGTCCTGTTATGAAAAGAAATGTCACCCCACAGTACATTTGCCTTCAGTGATGACCGCTGCTTCGAACTGATCCCCGATGACCAGCGTAGTGTCTCTTGAGAAGCCCCAGAAGGCGGTGGGATTCCGACCAGAATGTCGCCCGCCATGCTGCCTGACGCCAGAAGTGATGGGGTTGGGTGCCAAACCGTTTCGTTGTTATTCGCGGCACCGTTACAGCACAGCCTTGATGGCTTACATTTCAGCAAGCTAATGCCCGCCACCACACAGCAAGAGTTTCTACTGCTTGCCCTTGTACTTTACAAACTCTACCTTTCCCTCAAGGTCGCCGGAACACTCCCCAGTTGAGAACGTTTGGAGCATTATGGGCAGGATCTGCAACGATCTCGGGATTTTGATGCCCCCTCAGGGAGCATCCAACAACCCTACGAATTAGTGTCAAGCCGAATAACTGCTTGCATAAAGGTCAGAGTTGGATCAACGCGCCATCAACTTGGTGAAGCTCTTTCTCTTGAATAAATCATCCAATTCTTTTCCTAGTGAGCCGTGCGCGGCTCGTGTTCATGCCGTTTATTGCTTGGCATCTTGTCATTGCGGTTATGGCATCTCATTTCTTATTCGAGTTACTGGCGTCACTATGTTGCTGGCTAACCTGCCAGTGAGTGGCAGCAGCAGCTCTTATCGATAGCACGTTCTGTGGTACCATCTTTGGAGCGGCCTCTAGTATTTCCGAGTCGTCGTGTGTCGAGCAAGTTGAGTTGGGACGGAGCAGCAGTGGGGGCCGGACAGCCAGTACTCGCCCGACCGCTGCGACACACATGCACTGTCCGACAGAAGGATGTGGTCGCGAGAGTGCACGACCACGTCAAGGACTGGATTCAGCGAGTTTTAGTTGAATGGAACGTGATATTCGAGTAGTGCAACTTTCACTAGTATGTGTGTGTGTGTGTGTGTGTGTGTGTGTGTGTGTGTGTGTGTGCGTGTGTGTGTGTGTCCTCCCGTCGAAGTGACCTCATGGCAATAAGTTGTCAGTCGACTATGTATGGTGGGACCTTTCCCGTGCCTGACTTGAGTGAGGACGACCGTTGGTTGGTCGTTCGGTCGGTCGTCGCAGCGGACGACGTGCATTTGGTCTTCCGACCGGTTCTGGCTTCTCTATGTTTGTGCCGACTTATAATTCGTCCGTGTTGTGTCACAGTGACTGGTTTTAGTATTGTGAGTTGTTGGTGGAATTGTTTTCCTGGATCCGTGCGTATCTTGCGGTTTTGAATGAGCAATTATTTTAATGCTGTCTGCGTTCTGGATCTGGTGAAGAGAGTTGTGAATGGAATTCAGTTGAGCTTGGGACAGAGCAGCGAAGATGTCCGGAGCGCGTGGGCAGGCTGGGACCGCTGGCAACGTGCAGGCACTGTCGGACCGAGGGGCTGTAGCCGCCGACCGAACCCAGGACGTTTGAAGTTGAGTGAACCGTGTCCAGTACTGAAACCTGTACTGTTTGAGATCTCGCTGTTTTTTGCGTGTTGCTGCTCCCAGGGTCGGTGAGACCAACCGCAACAAGTGGAGTCGATCAGGTTGGCGGAAGCTACTAGCCGCCTCTACTCCTTGATGTTAGTTTGGATTTAGTATTATTCTTATTACTGAATTGCAACCAGCGGTATTTTCTGCCTTGTGACCGCTAACGCCCCAGTTACCTGCCCTGAAGGTTAGCATACTTTTCCAGCAGTGCACCTTTCCCCATCGTGTTGATGCTGTCCGACACTGTGAGTTGTTCGACAGCCTCTTGAATTGTACTGTGTACATGTTTTTGGGTGGTCTACCTTGGTTCTAGTGTTTCCTTCGGCCTTAGGTGTGTTTCTGAAGACGTGATGCTGTCCGTCTCTTTGCCCTTGCCTAAAAATATTCCATCGTTGTACCGGTGATCGGACGTTAGGCGGATTGGTTAGTCTGTTGGTATGCGCTTAAGCTACCCCTAGTGTGAGCTGCCATCCTGTTACGTGAGTACAACTCTTGGCTGCCTGTCCCACCGCTTACACAGTTGTAGTCACCTTCTTCAGGTCGATCCAGTTTGGACAAGTTGTCATAATTGTTTAAAACATACTCTATTGTTTTAACATGTTATTGCCTTCCCAACTTGTAATTCTGGTCTACAGCCGTTAATTGTTTGTAACACTGCTTGTGGCCTTCAGCCGACAAATTATTTTCAATTTTCTCTTAATAAGGCCTGCAGCCGTCACTATAGACTGTTCGTTGAGATTGTTTTAAAAAGGTTTTAGTATTGTAACATGCAACTGCCTTCCTTACTTGTAATTCACGCCTTCAGCCGTTGAGTACTATGAAAATTGCTTGTGCCTTTCAGCCCCCAATAATTTTGAATCCTTTCTTAATCAGGCCTTCAGCCGTTTGTGTGTAACATTGTTTGTGGCCTTCAGCCGATCAATAATTTGCAAATTTTTTCTTAATAAGGCCTTCAGCCATTATTATAGCTTGTTACAGTAATTAAGATTGCTAAAAGGATTTTTGCTATTTTTAAACATGTAATTTTCCATTTTATTGGTAATTCAGGCCTTCGGCTATTGTGTTTTTTTGAAATTGCATATGGCCTTCAGCCGACGAATAATTTTGTATCTTGTTAATCAGGCCTTCAGCCGTTGATTGTACGTAACATTGCTTGTGACCTTCAATCGACAATACCTTGAAATTATTCTAGTAGGGCTTTCTGCCGCCAGTGTATAGTAAAATATTTTAAAAATGATTGTTGAGAGTTTTATTTTTTAAAAAATAAAGTGTATGTGTTTTCTGTGCAATCAACGGCAACTGATTAGGCCCCGTCCACACCTTTCCTGCTTTCCCTCAGTCCCACGTCTCACTGAGCTTATAATCATTTGTTTCTATGTAGGTCACATCCACTGATTTCATGTAGGTCACATCCACTGATTTCCGTCCCGTTCAGATAATTCGTTCATGCTACGTCGTTTTTTTTTGTGTCTTAGAGTATATATACTCGTACATACTCTCACAAATAGTGTCTGCACTGTTGGAAAGCTTTTATATGGATCTTTCAAATGCTGCTGCATTACAAACACCATAGGTGTTTCAGTATTACACTATATTTTACCAATGGAAATATTAAGTCGCTGTTTTCGTACTATAACATGTAGATGCTATGTGGGAAGACACTGTATCCGGCGTATCCTGGCTTGTCATCCGCTTCCATACAGAGGTGTCTCTGACAAAGTGGAGAACCATGGCCGTGAAAAGATGACAGGCTCGGGAATGAGGGACAACAAGCAGCATTTAATGAAATGGAGACACCAGCTATGAGGTACCTTCAGTTTTCGTTTGGTGCTGAGTTATTGTGAATCCACTGTAGTTACAGATCTCCCCAGCATGTTGATTTGTCTAAATGATAGTAATAATAATGGCAGTAGTAATAATAACGGTAAGGATGAGGATGAGGACGAGGATGAGGATGATGAGACGAACAAAATGTCGAAAATTACACTTCTACCAGTGAGATGTAAAATATTATAAAAAAATTCGTCAGAAAAGCTGAATGAGCTTTACATAAACAAAGAATTTGAGAGTGGTTTAAGATTGGCACGTTTCTACATGCAACAAATTTTAGCTTAAAATCAACAATTAGACACAGAATGTTAACCAGAAAATTTATAATAGTATCATTTATTGCAGGAAACCATTTGATTCAGTAGACAGATAAACAATTGAAAGAGAACAGATGTAACAGATAATTCTGTATTAAAGACAAATTAGTAAACATAACGAGTTTGTTTGCATGGGCATACTCAACAGCAAGCACAGAAATATTTGTTTTGTAAATAAAACACGCCTTCTTTTGCTGCACTATATTTAATCTCCCAGTGGCGTTTCGTCTTTTTTCACTTTAAGGCGTCGTCAGTGGGATATCTAATGATACAGTAATGATACACTTTTGTTTTGATATGTATTATTCGCAGATTGTAAAGCAGTTCACTTCTCGCTTTTTACGCAAATAAAATATGTGAGGGCGGATTTTACGTTTTTCAGAAACAATGAAAGAAAAAATTTTCTTTATACAATTATTTTTACTGTTTCTCAAAGTATTCGCCTTTAAAATTCATTCCATTTTGCATACGATCGAACCAATTGTGAAAACATTTTTTCTACTCTGTTGTTGGTACCTCTAAAACATGGTTTCGGAGCGATTCGATGGCTTGCTGAGGTGATGAAACAGGCTAACTACAAATTTTTGTAACACATAAGAGATCAGAAAGAAGTCGTTATCCAACAAATCATGTGTATACGGACCATGACAGATTATGGCTCTGAGCACTATGGGACTCAACTGCTGTGGTCATCAGTCCCCTAGAACTTAGAACTACTTAAACCTAACTAACCTAAGGACAACACACACATCCATGCCCGAGGCAGGATTCGAACCTGCGACCGTAGCCATGACAGATTAATTCCATGTGTTTCTCTGCCATAATAAACAACTCAAGTGATGTGTGGCAGCAGGTATTGTCATAATGAAGAACACTACCACGTATTTCGTTTGTTGTTCTTAGTGGCATCGATGACTAGTGGCAATCAAATTATTGTGCACCGTTCAGAGTTAACTGGTCCTAAATAACGATCGCGACATCTCCACTGTAGGAAAAGAAACAGCCACCATGTTAATCGAAGAATTTCCCGTACAAACCAGTTATATTGATTTTGCCTCGTCTGGAAACACCCAAACAGTTGACGTTGACTGCTGCTTGTTTCTCGGCTCTTACGGATACATCCAAGGTTCATAGGCTCATCTCCTGTCGCGTTGTTCTCGATGGATTTCGAATTTACCTATTTTGCCGACTATAAGACGAAAAAAACTATAAATCACCCCTTAATTTTCAAGCACTTTAAAAAAATTCATTTTTACCATTTTTATAATTAGATTTCAAAGCCAGACTAACAACACAAATTCTTAGTTTATAAAACCGAACTGACCTCTAAAATCCCTGAAAATCATCTTCTAGTTCTGGCCATTTTGCATCAGTCCACTATTTGCACATTTGGTTTTCCTATTTTTTTTTCAATTCTTATTTACTAGCCCGCCAATCGCGAAAGGTTTTTTTTTCTGTTGTTGGAGGGCCGAAACGCCGCTCAGCTGTTCTGTTTCCATGTTGTTCTGCATATGCTATCACTTTCAATTTATTGCCACCAACGTATGAATACGTTTTATTTTTTTTCCATTACGAAACTAGCTACTAACGAAAATATTTTACTGTTACCGGTAACACAAATCACTTTCAATTCAAATTCACTGGTAGCGTAGACTGCAATGACGCATCATAGGCTAGACAGTGTTCCGGGTTTGTGATGGGAGAGTGTTAGAAAGGTCGTGAATCCCTGAAACTCATGTTCGTCGCATCGCTACACTGCTGCTGCCAGTTGAATCCAATACTGCCAGAGAGATAGTTCCCGCGGCATCTAGTATATGGCCATTTTTAAGACTGGCGGAAATTTTAAATAAAATACTGGACAATTTTATATTAATTTCGAGTATAAGACGCATCTGAATTTTTGAGGCAATAATTCGAAGGAAAAAATGCGTAAAAGTAAAATACGGTACTTGTTCAAATTTTTTTCAGCATTTCCTTGAAATGAGCCTGGATTTCGACTTCGCTTAAATCGTGGGAAACCTTTGAGAATAGATCAGTTTCACAGCAAATTGCTCACGCAGAATTTATTGCACTGCTGTCATCGTTACGCTTAAGAACACATCTACTGGTACGTCTGATACCGATTCTCTTCAGTCATGTTGCGTACAGCACAGACTTTTTTGGAGCAACAACCGATTTCGGTCGACCTTCACGAAACTCAGCAGTGACAAAAGCACACCCACGATGAACATCTGCAATCCAATTTTAAATATCCTTTGGCGAAAATGGCTGATAACCGTAAGTTAATCGAATAAATTCGAGGAGTCGATGCTGAGTTACGTCTTCACGAAAATTGTAGGAAAAAACGTCTTAACGAAAAGTTTTACACAAAGCGTCAGCCTTATAGTTCAGTTTTTCTTGACGTGTTGATGAATGGCGTGCACACAATTACGTTTCCATTTCTTGCACAACACTGTTCCTTTAAGCTCTCACTGTAAGCAAACTAACTGGCAATTTCTGAACTACTACTTTTTTTAACAACAATGTAAGTAAAATTTTAATAGCAGTGAGTTACATCTCAACAGTTCAACCATTGGACGTTTAGAAAAATTAAGAAGCACCCTTTTGCTTTCAGAAAATCTGATAGAAGTAATTCCTCCAATAAATCTTCTGGAAACAGTAGCTAAAAGAACTTATCTCTAAATTTCAGTTGAAAGAACAAACTCCACGACAAATATTAAAGACTCAGAAGAACACAGAGAGGAGAGAGATAAACAGGTAAAACAGGACAAGTTTGTAAATTTGGTGAAACCAAATAGCAGAATGAATTAGAAATATTTTCAGTAAAGGTAAGGAGTAATAAAATGAAAAGTACATACGGTTTTACTAAAGAGTTCTAAGAAGTAATGCTCCTCCAAAAAATGCAAAACAAAAACTCAGTACCACAGTGGTAAGACCAGAATGCTTATACGATATGAATGCTTAACAATAAACTATTGAAGGTGGACAGATGCTTGAAGGACGCATTATTAAGAAAATAACGGGCACAATATAATTAACAAACGACTGTAAAGGGAGAGTACTAAGAAAATGTCCCAAAATATACGGAAAATACCAGAACATATAGCAAAGCGAAGATTAATCTTCTATTGACACCTCTACTGAATGAATGAGAATAGTTGAGTAAAAGAAATTTTATAGTATATATGCACACAGAATTCTACCATAGATACGTAGATTAAAGAAATAAATAAAAATCAAGAAAGGAATAATTCCAATGAATCGAAAATAAGGAAAAACATTCATGGAAAAAAGAAAAAGATGACATGGGGAGTAGACAAAGAAGACCGGACAAATCGAAAAAAAAAAAAAAAAGGAGATGATAGAAGTAGTCGTCACCTGATCCTCATTCATCATTAAGAAGATAAAACAATTTTTGAGAAGTATTTTAACTCATTGTGTTTCATTATTATTGCAGCTCAATGTATCAAGTTTGTTTGCGTGATACCTTAGAGTGGACAAATCTGAATGGTTCATGTGTTCGCTGTTCTCCTCTTGATACAAAACACACGGACGCCACTTGGCTGCCAAAAACCAAATGCTATGACTACACCGGTCATTTTTAAATACACATAATTTGGGATTTTCATCCTGTTCGAGCATAGGAGTCCAGAGCGTGCAAATATTATCTTTGCGTACAAACAGTGGTGAAAATTTCTCCGTAGCAGAAAATGTCCCACGGTACAGAGCAGGGACAGTCAACCTTTCTTACTTATCGCTAACTTCTGTATCTCTGTTAGCAGTAAAATTTTCTAACCACCCACCAGTTCCACAGTAATGATGATTTATAGATTAGAGAATTAATGTATAAAGAAGAGCTACAGCAAATTAAAACAGATAATAATAATTACTTACCAAATACTTTATATCAAAATTTTATGAAAACCAAAACAAAAAGTTCCCAAATTCGCTACCACCTACCGCCCGCCGTGAAAGCTGGAACGTCCACCGGAGAGCGGTAGGAACCGAGTTGACTACCACTGGTGTAGACGTATCGTGTTACTTAAACAACAGAAAAGTACCCTACAAGAATGTTTTTTGTGGAGTAGATACGAAAAAGTAGGACAGATACTAGGTCACAGTGGTAGAAGTAGAAAAATAGGGGCGTAATGTCGCTTGAAACGTACAAGAATGATCGGTGTCGTACAAAAGGAACAGGATATTCTACTCATAAATACTGCAATTTTCAAAGATCTCTGTGGAAAAGAACGTTCCATACACAGCACTGGAACAAAAGAATCATTTTGTGAAGACACAATAATTGCTGTAAAATAGGTCGTACTTCGCAATGTGAAACGTAATAGTCACTGGTTGTGCTACTTCGTTTATACCATCTGGCTGATTCGATCATAGTCACAACTTTTTTTTCCTACCTGGGTGGCGGCATCGATATTCTGTGAGGGACGTTCAGTAAGTAACGCAACACAATTTTTGTCTGCAAGCCCGTTGGTTTTATTCAGGATTGCAATATACCATATTATCTCCCACTCTTTTGGCTACAAAACTCTACTTTTCAACATAGTTTACGTTCGATGCGACGGCTTATGCCACCTTACTGGGAGGGCCTCTGTGCTCGTATGGTACCACTCTACTGGTCGACTTCGGAGCCAATGACTTGCTGCATCGATAACCTCCACATCATCCCCGTACCACTTCCCGCGGAGCGAATCCTTCATTGGGCCAAACAGATGGAAGTGGGAAAGTGCGAGACCTGGGATGTAGGGTGGATGAGGAAGAACAGTGCAGTGAAGTTTTGTGAGCTCCTCTACGGTGCGCGGACTTGCGTGACACTTGTCATGGAGAAGGAGAAGCTCGTTTTTGCGTTTTTGTGGCAATGAACATCCTGAAGTCATTTCTTCAATTTCCTTAGGTAGCATACACATCAGAGTTGATCGTTTCACGATGACGACGGACGTTAAACACAATAATCCCTTCAGAGTCCCAGAAGACCGTCGCCATGACATCATCGGTTGAGGGTGCTGCTTTGAACCTTTTCTTCGGAGTAGGCGCCACTCCATGGACTGCCGTTTTGTTTCCGCTTCGAAGTGATGAACACATGTTTCATCGGGTGTGACGATGGTCTACAGAGAATTGCACGATCGGCCTCGTAACGCGCAAGGAATTCCGTACAGATGGTCCTTCGTTTGTTCTTTATGGTCTTCCGTTATGCGGCGAGGAAGCCAGCGGGCAGACACCTTTGAGTACCCTAACTGGTGGTACCAGCACTACCAATAGAGACGTCCACTTGTGCAGCGGAGCCTTTGTGTGCGGCCGGTCGGCACGCGGAGATCGGACACGTTTGCGCTATCTTCTTACGATGGTGACAGAGGCCTCTCCCTACGACTCATTGTGTTTTTGTTCACAACCAGGTCTCCGTAGACATTCTGTTAACGCCTATGAATATCTGCGACGCCTTGGGTTTTAGCCAAAAGGAGCTCAGTGACAGTCCGCAGCTCGTGGTCGTGCGGTAACGTTCTCGCTTCCCACGCCCGGGTTCCCGGGTTCGATTCCCGGCGGGGTCAGGGATTTTCTCTGCCTCGTGATGACTGGGTGTTGTGTGCTGTCCTTAGGTTAGTTAGGTTTAAGTAGTTCTAAGTTCTAGGGGACTGATGACCTCAGATGTTAAGTCCCATAGTGCTCAGAGCCAGCTCAGTGACAGCGTTCTGCTTGAAACAAACTTCCTAAAGGACGCCGCTTTAAAGGACTCATACAGAGCCGCCACATATCGAAACCTATCGGGGCCTGAAGCCGGAATATTTCACGATGTCTCTCAATAAATTCCGCATTTTTTCAACCAAAATTGGCAAAGAAAAAATAAATGTGTTGCATTATACAGGGTGTCCCATTTATCATGACCACTGTAAATAACTTTGTCCAGATGCAGATTACAAAATGTTTCAAGCAAATGTTCTTTATCCATCTTGGGGACATCAATCAGCATGATTGCCTTCGTTGTAGCTTTGTTTTTTACGAAGATATGAACAGCGGTATGACTTTTTTAAATGGCACCCTGTATTTTTTATTCGGTAATTCATTTCCTCTCCTAAATACGTATTCAAAAATGTACCACAGTCTACCATTCACTGAAACACATTGTTATTAATTACATAACACATCATGGACTTTGAGCCCGGGATAACAAACTCATCCACTTGCTGGAGTTGTCAGAAAAAGCCCGGGAGAACAAACTCGTCCACTTGCTGGAGTTGTCAGAAAAAAATAGAAACCTACTAAAAACATAACACAAAATTGCCTTTGACTCTCCTGTACCTCTGCCCGGGAGTAGAACATTCAAAGGTGCTCAAAGTGATGACCCTGGACACCGATACACTGGTGCACTTGTTGAATGAAAGAATTATGTACTGCTTCCAGTGTTGCTTCCTGAAGAGAATTACAAGCAAGCACGATACTTTCCTTCATGTCCTCCGGAGTTGTTGGAAAATGGCGACAGACGACGTCTTAAATGCATCCCCAAAGAAAAAAAGTCTAGAGGATTTAAATCAGGAGACCTATCAGGCAAAGCAACTGTTCCACCTCGACCAATCCATTTGGCAGGATACCTTCGGTACAGGACACGACATGCACGCAAGGCATTATGTGCTGGAGATCCAGCGTGTTGATACCACGTAAGCATTCTCGTTCTTAGCGGCACTTTATCCTGAAGAGGAGAAAGAATTCGTCTGAGGAAGTTGGCATACGCTGTGCCGTTTAGACTACCATTGATGAAGTAAGGGTCAATAATTGTAGTACCAAGTATCCCACACCAGATGTTAACTCTCCATTGACGCTGATGGACCACCTGTCTCAGCCTTCGTGGGTTGTCGCTGGACCAGTAATGCATGTTCCTTGTATTTACCTGTCCTTTGTTTGAGAAGGAACATTCATCGGTAAATAGAACATAGGAGAAGAAGTTCGGGTTGGCGAGGATTTGTTGCTGTGCCCACTCACAGAACTATACACGATTCTGGAAATAGTTCCCATGCAATTCTTGACGTAGGTGTACATGGTAAGTATGGAACCGGTGACGTGTAAGAATACGATGTACACTGGTTTTAGGAATGCCAATCTCGTGCTGAAGCTGTCGTGTGCTCACATGTGGATTCATAGAACCGGGAGCGAGAACAGTAACTTCGACAGCTTTGTCTGTGCGAGTGCTACGGCGATTGCGTTGTCGTGGATTGAAACTTCCCGTTTCCTGAAGCGCCGCAACAAGACGAGAAAACATCCGTCGGGAAGGTGGGTTCTTGTCCCGATACGGCTCTCTGTACATTTCCGCTGCCTGCGTAGCATTTCGCCTACCTTCAACAACAATGAAAGAAACGTTATGTCGATGTAGTTTGTAGGGAGTGCAGCCTTTACTGTATGCCTACTCTACACAACAGCATTTAGAAGGACTAAATTACTGTACTAAATGTAGCCGTACATAAGAAAACAGTATTGTAATAACTGTTATCCTAACTTACATTCGCCATATATGAGTTGCATTTCTACTTTCTCTTCGCTGGTGTACATTCTACTCACACAACTCTTCAACTGATGATGGTTGACGGAATGACGAGTGTGCACTTCACTTATGTTTACATTTTCCCCAATGTCAGTGTCATATTATGTAACAAAAAAATGGCTCTGAGCACTATGGGACTCAACATCTGTGGTCATAAGTCCCCTAGAACTTAGAGCTACTTAAACCTAACGACATCACACACTTCCATGCCCGAGGCAGGATTCGAACCTGCGACCGTAGCGGTCACGCGGTTCCAGACTGAAGCGCCGTTAACCGCACGGCCACACCGGCCGGCTATTATGTAACAAATAACGATGTGTTTCAGTGGGTGGTACACTGTTATATATTTTTGAATAGTTCTTTAGCAGAGGAAATGAATTACCGAATAAAAAATACAGGGCGCCACTTAAAAAAGTCATGTTGCTGTTCATCTCTTTATAAAAAACAAAGATACAACGAAGGCAATCACGCTGATCGATGTCACCCTGACGGCTAAAGAACATTTTCTTGAAACATTTTGTAATACAAATCTGGTCAGATAGTTATTTAGGGTGATCAAGGTAAATAGGACACCCTGTATATTGAACGCCCGTATAAGTATGTGTGATCCTATGTCTTACGTCAAAGTGGTAGGTGGATCAGAACAAAATGTCCAGACACTCTTTGACCAAAATGGTACCGAAACAGACAATGACAGACGAAACACCGAAATACTTAATGTCTTTTTCCAAAGCTGTTTCACAGAGGAAGACGGCACTGTAGTTCCTTCTCCAGACTGTCGCACAGATGACAAAATGGTAGATATCGAAATAGATGACAGAGGAATAGAAAAACAATTAAAATCACTCAAAAGAGGAAAGGCCGCAGGACCTGATGGGATACCAGTTCGACTTTACACAGAGTACGCGAAGGAAATTGCCCCCCTTCTTGCAGCGGTGTACCGTAGGTCTCTAGAAGAACGTAGCGTTCCAAAGGATTCGAAAAGGGCACACGTCGTCCGCGTTTTCAAGAAGGGACATCGAACAGATGTACAGAACTATAGACCTATATCTCTAACGTCGATCAGTTGTACAATTTTGGAACACGTATTATGTTCGAGTATAATGACTTTTCTGGAGACTAGAAATCTGTGAGAATCAGCATGGGTTTCGAAATAGGCGATCGTGTGACACCCAGCTCGTGCTATTTGTCCACGAGACTCAGAGGGCCATAGACACGGGTTCGCAGGTAGATGCCGTATTTCTTGACTTCCGCAAGGCGTTAGATACAGTTCTCCACAGTCGTTTAATGAAAAAAGTAAGAGCATATGGACTATCAGACCAATTGTGTGATTGGATTGAAGAGTTCCTAGATAACAGAACGCAGCATGTCATTCTCAATGGAAGAGAAGTCTTCCGAAGCAAGAGTGATTTCAGGTCTCCCGCAGGGGAGTGTCATAGGACCGTTGCTGTTCACAATATACATAAATGACCTTGTGGATGACATCGGAAGTTCACTGAGGCTTTTTGTGGATGATGCTGCGGTATATCGAAAGGTTGTAACAATGTAAAATTGTTCTGAAATGAAGGAGGATCTGCAACGAATTGAAGCATGGTGCAGGGAATGGCAATTGAATCTCAATGTAGACAAGTGTAATGTGCTGCGAATACATAGAAAGATAGATCCCTTATCATTTAGCTATAATATAGCAGGTCAGCAACTGGAAGCAGTTAATTCCATAAATTATCTGGGGGTACGCATTAGGAGTGATTTAAAATGGAAAGACCACATAAAATTAATCGTCGGTAAAGCAGATGACAGGTTGAGATTCATTGGAAGAATCCTTAGGAAATGCAATCCGAAAACAAAGGAAGTAGGTTACAGTACACTTGTTCGCCCACTGCTTGAATACTGCTCACCGGTGTGGGATCCGTACCAGATAGGGTTGATAGAAGAGGTAGAGAAGATCCAACGGAGAGCAGCACGCTTCGTTATAGGATCATTTAGTAATAGCGAAAGCGTTACGCAGATGATAGATAAACTCCAGTGGAAGACTCTGCAAGAGAGACGCTCAGTAGCACGGTATGGGCTTTTGTTGAAGTTTCGAGAAGATACCTTCACCGAGGAGTCAAGCAGTATATTGCTCCCTCCTACGTATATCTCGCGAAGAGACCATGAGGATAAAATCAGAGAGATTACAGCCCACACAGAGGCATACCGACAATCTTTCTTTCCACGAACAATACGAGACTCGAATAGAAGGGACAACCGATAGAGGTACTCAAGGTTCCCTCCGCCACACACCTTCAGGTGTCTTGCGGATTATGGATGTAGATGTAGATCTAGATGATTAGCTGTGGCGACTATGAAAGAACAGACAACAGTCAGAGGTGAGATGGCGATACAACAGAAAAGAGTGTGGGCTGGGAAAGACATACAAAAAAACTGATTATTCGTTGTCAGTAGCTCTTCAAATTCGCAAAATCATAGCTACCGTCATTAAAGTTACGGTGAGTCCGATCGACAGACATATTACCGTGCGAGAGCTACTGCGAGAGGGCACGCTATAGAAGACGCAAGTTAAGTGGCCAGAACATTCGCGATATATGCCTCAAGTGTGCCTGACCTCCGGCAAAGCCCATGTAAATTGTCAGGCTGTTACAATCAGCCCACAACATCATGTTTACGCCAATAATGTCTAGTGAAGTTGCTGCAAATAGTTGGTATTTGCCATGTTCATTTCAGCAGATTTCTGAGTACCCGAGTACCTGAAACAATCTAACAGGAAATTTCGTCAAAAAAGTGACACACGTGATTCAGTGTGGACAGTTTATGTATTCCTCAGTGCTGTAGAAACTGTTAGATTTTAGCACCTTTCCTTCTTTTTATTACTTACCGGTTAATGTTTTTATATTCTTTGTTTTTGCAGTCTGTTAACTAAAAAAAGAGAAAGGCTTAAACTTCTAGTCAAGGCAATAGTTTCGAAAAATATCGTTTGGTAAAGTTGATTATTCAAACCAGATTTTTTGCGCGTTTTCAAATTTGTAGTAATTATATTTATCAAGAAGATATGAAAAATCCCTTGTTACGCAACTAAATGTTTATTTTGTTTCTAACCCAACATGTTTCACCTATTCGTACTAGGTACCATTTCTGGTCCACAAGATGAATAATATTATTTAACTATACATATTTCGTTAAATGTGTACTATGAATAGATGAAATATATTTGGTTAGGAACAAAATAAACATTCAGTTGCAAAAATGGAAGATTTTTCTTATTTGCGTGATAAATATAATTGAAGTAACAACTGATGAAGTATATCTGCAAATATTAACCACTCTTAAAAAACTATTTTGTATAGTGTTCGGTTACATTTTATGTGTTAGTGGTACAAACGTTGGCTTGTTTCTGATAATTTCTCGTTCTCAGTATTTTATACTGCGCTGCCTGTTTCGTTGTGTGAGACCTGTTTTCAGCAAGGCATCCATAAATCTCTCCCCATAAATCCTTCGACAAGGCAGCCATAAAAACATCGTCCGCCATCGTTCTGTCGTCGACACGTGCTGTATCTCACGACCTCGAGCCGCGGAGTACCGCAAACAGCCGTTGCACTCCTTGTCACCTTCCATCTGGATTTACTCCGAGCAGGTATGAGGGCACCACGTGCTGTGTGGTGGAATTTAAGCCCAACCCACCGCATCGTTTGCTTTACACTACCAACAGTGATGTATTACTTGTATCGATACTGTACGCTAAGACAAATGACACCTACGAACCGCAGAAAACCAAGTGGGTGCTCGGACGAAATCTAACGAAGTTTGGGGACAGAGTAGGATCATCGATAAACTGAAAACATGTAAGAAGTTTGAACGAGCAGTAGAAGCTTACAACACTGCCAAAACAGTGTATTATGTTTGGCCAGAAATGGCAACTGGTTTTCCAGAAGGTAAAGAAGTCTGCAAGAAACACCCAGTGGTACATAAACTTCCAGAAATGTCTCAGTTTATCCAATGAGTCTGTAGATGGCGGTATAAGGGGCTTGCAGTATAACTGGCCACGCTTTTCCACCCGAGTTTTAAGCTAATTAACCAAGTCCGTCCTTGAACTGACTTAGTCAGATGCTGTATAGGAATTCTTCCTACCTGTTATGTGGTTGGTTAGTTAGTTAGATAGTTACTTTCAAGTCCCACGGATCATTTTGCGTGATAAATCGTCCTGATGTGGAACAAGTCATTTTACATTCATATTGCAAATTAATTTGTACATCTATTTGTACTATAAACATCACCATATATTTTTTCCCCCAAAATGAAAACAAGACACAGAGATTGAGTTAGCATTCCTACCCACCACCTGCTACACATTAAAAACGTAGAAATTCTTCTACTGAATAGAAGGAGTTGTCAAGGGGCAACTTTTTCAATTTATTTTCAAATTTTAGCTTTTTGTCTCTTAGACATTTTATATCACTGGGTAAGTGGTCAAAATTTTTTGTTGTATCGTTGTGCACCCTCTTTCCGTGCTAAAGACAACCTTAATGTTGAATAATGAAGTCATTATTTCTTCTTGTATTGTAATTGTGTACCTCATTGTTCGTTTTTAACTGTAGTGGATAATTTACAACAAACTGCATGAGGGAATAAATATACTGTGAAGAAGTGGTTATAATGCCCAAATCCTTAACAGATGTCTACAAGGTGATCGCAGGTGAGGACCACAGCACGTTTTTGGGCGATTAATACCTTCTTTCTTAGAAATGAATTAGCCCAGAACACGTTTTTGGGCGATTAATACCTTCTTTCTTAGAAATGAATTAGCCCAGAACATTATTCCATACGACATTACTGAATAAAATAAGCAAAACATGTCAACTTACTGACTTCTGTCTCCCAAAAATTTGCTATGATGTGCAAATGTGGCAGAACTAAGTTGTTTTGGGAGTACCAAAATGTGTTTTTTCCAATTTAGATTCTCATCAATGTGAACACCTAAGAATTTTGAAGTTTCCACTCTATGTAATATTTCATCAACCTGTGTTAGTCGTATCATTGGTGCAGTACCCCTAGAGGTGCAGAACTGGATATTATATGTCTTTGTGAAATTCACGGTGAGACCATTCGCAGAAAATCAGCCAATGATACTTTTGAGAATTTTGTTCACCATTTCTTCCATTTCTGTATGTATACTGGGAGTGATTGCAACACTGGTGCTATCTGAAAAAAGAACTAATTCTGCTTGGTGTACATTAGACGGTAGATCATTTACATATTTGAGAAACAGTAGTAAACCTAAGACTGAGCCTTGGGGAACCCCATACGTGATTTCTTCCCAGTCAGAATTATGTCCCTGGATTCTGTTGGTTGAGTTACTACTAAGTACAACTTTCTTCATTGTTTTGGATGGATATGACATGATCCAATGGTTGGCTATACGATCAATCCTATAAAACTTCAATTTATCTAGGAGTATACTATGATTAACATACGCCTTGGACAGGTCACAGAAAATACCTACCCGTGATATTTTGTTATTTAGTGCTTGTAATGTCTGGTATGTGAACATGTAAATGGCATTCTCAGTAGCGCAACCTTTCTGAAACCCAAACTGTGATTTGCTGAGAATATTATTGTTGCCAAGGTGGGATACTTTTCTAGAATACATCATCTTCTCAAAAATTTTGGAAAATTATCTCAGCAGTGAAATAGGTCGGTAGTTACTGACGTCTCTCTTATCACCTTTCTTAAAGAGGGGTTTAACAACGGCATATTTTAGTCTCTCTGGAATAATGCCTTGAGTTAGTGATGCATTACATATTTCGGACAATACTGGTCTTATTATATGGGAATAAATCTTTAGTACTCTTTTGGAAACACCATCAAAACCAGAAGAGCTTTTAATCTTGAGAAAATGTATGACCCTCTTAATTTCAGAAGTAGAAGTAAGTGGTACATATGATGTAATTTTATGAGAGTTACTTCTTTAGCGTATTGCTGTGATTTTTCTTTTGAACTGATTGTCACTATGCTTCTTAGTATGTTTAAGAAATGATTATTAAATACATTTGCTATCTGTAACTTGTCATTTATAACCGTACCATTCGATTCAGTACTAATGTTATTCTCTTCTGTGGCTGGTTGTCCTGTCTCTTGCCTCACTATATTCCATATTGCCTGACATTATGTGCATGATTCTTGATTTTTTAATAACCTTTCTTAGTAATTGGGAGCAGTTTCTGTAGTCCACAACTACTGCAGGGTCTCTACTTGTTCTTGCCAAAAGATACATTTCCCTTTTCCTTTCACAAGATACCTTAATCCCTTTAGCAATCCATGGTTTTTTACAAGGCTGCACAATGTCCCTTCTGATTATCTTTGCAGAAAGCTATTTTCAAATAATGATATTAATTTATCGTGGATGGATTAAATTTTATATTGTCATTTGGTTCTTTATAAATTTCATCCCACGTCGTTTCCTGTAAACTACTCTTAAAAACGAAATAAAATTAAAGCAATAACAGCCCTCGGTCGCAAAATTAAGTCTTTTGACCTAGTTTTGGCATTACTATGAGTGCCTTCATCAGAAGTGAAACATTCAGACTGGCATGTCACGTATAAAATAAATATCAAGCGATAAAGATTTAGTCATAAAATTTTAAAAAAGAGTAAATTGAAGGCAAGCCACTATGGGTTGCGCACACGTGTCAACCCACAGGTAGCAACAGTCTGTCTCTTAAAGAAACATTTGCCCTTTAGTCATTAATGATTCTAAATGACTTCCACAAAGGTGGATCCGTACTGTAAGGCACTATGTTATTTATCGTGAGATGCTCTCGTAGTTTTATGTCCCAGGGCAGAGACGTAAAAGAGCCGTCGGATTCTGAAAGTGTAGTACTATTGTCCATGTGCTACATAATGACACAAGAAGAAGTTTATTGTACACATAATTTTTACACAGGATGTCATTATGGTGCTTTTGTTTAAGAAACACGGTAAAATGAACTTGTTCACACTGATTTTAACCTAACTATTATCGGTAAGAGAGCAAGGTCTATCGCATGACTAGATCGAAAGGCATCTATCGATGACTGCCGACTATAGCACACAATCTGTAATTTGAGCGAACGGTTGGTATAGTTCGTATAAAATCTTACATCTTCGGTTATGCCAAAGTTAGTCATTTGTTTATTAATATCAACGTTTCCTGGCATTACAAAGTTACTGAAAAATAGTATTTATGACCCATAGATTCCTCCTAATATCTGCTAGCAAATATTTATTGATAACCATTACTTGATTCGAACCAGAATAAAATTTACATACCCTACGTACATCTTTGCTAAAGTTGCGAGCGATTTCTGCGCTGCACCTCATCCCACGGGCTCTGAAACCGCCAGACGGCGAATCGTCTCTGCTAGCCAGCGTGGAAACCTACCGTTCATTCCTTACTCCGTACATACTTCAGCGCTGATACATTCACTTCACATATACAAAATAGCAAAATTAGAAATAAAGTGAAATGCACTCTTATCTGCAAATAAGGGGCACCGTACAAAATAGAAGACCAACCATTTAAAAAGTCCTGTGGTCACTGAGTATTACCTGTTTCAAGACATTCATTGCAAATCTGTTGAGTCATCCAAGATGGCTACTTGATCATCGCTCAGTTATAGTTATTCACTCTCTCTATTCCTCTCTCAAGGAACATATCGAAATGCTGAGTGCCCAACGATCCACTCTCAGTTACAAACGTCCTATACAGAACTTTCAAGGAATTATATGTAGATATTAAAATGATTAAAACTGTTGAACAAATGGCTGAATGAAAGCTTGTAAATCCACTACAGCGGTATTTATGGAAGTCCTTGTAGACTTGCACTACCAGTTTCACATTTTTAGTTGTATCTTCTGGTGCATCTCTGTATAGAAATTACCAATAATATTATTATAGCGAAAAAGTGATATCGGGGCACCAACGTATAATGTCGCGAAACATCTGGCAGCGCACCTGAGCCCTTTAGTAGGAAGGTGTGAGCATCATATCCGTAACTCACAAGACTTTATTCGTCGGCTCAAACACTTACGACTCGCACCATCAGATATACTCATGAGTTTTGACGTAGTCTCACTTTTTACTCGGGTACCATTGCAGGAATCGTTGTTGCCCATTAGCGAGAAGCTGGGTGGGGAACTTTTAGACTTATTCCAACATGTGCTCACCTCGACGTACTTTTTATTTAATGGACAATACTTTGAACAGACTGACGGCGTCGCGATGAGTAGTCCCCTGTCACCCATTGTGGCTAATCTTTTCATGGAAGACTTCGAGGAGAGAGCACTCCAGACGACGGATTTGAAACATACGTGTTTTTGGCGATATGTGGACGACACCTTTGTTATCTGGCCTCACGGCATTGCATCACTGAATGTTTTTCTTGAGAATCTTAACTCGCTTCATCCCAACATCAAGTTCACGATGGAGATGGAGAAAAACGGCGAACTTCCATTCCTGCACGAGTTGGTACGGAGAAACGAAGATGGCACATTAGGTCACGCAGTGTACCGTAAACCAACGCACACGGACTTATACTTACAGGCCACCAGCTGTCACCATCCTTCACAACGAAGTGGCTTACTGAGGACGTTGGTCCACAGAGCACGAGCCATATCAAACTCAGACAGCTTACCCAATGAGCTACTCCATCTGCGTACCACTTTCCAACAAAATGGATACTCCGAACGGGAGATTCGCGGTGCCTTACAACCGAAGCGGGTTACCCAACGTGAGGAAGTGGAAGAAGGCGAAGAACAAAGGGGAATGGTCATCTTGCCATACATCGACGGTGTCTCTTCAGAAATAGGAAGATTATTGAAGAGGCATAAAGTTAAATGTGTCTTTCGTCCGCCGGCAAAACTCAGAGCTCTCTTGGGCTCATCTAAGGACAGCCTTGGCCTAAGAAGACCCGGTGTTTATGAGATTCCTTGTAGCTGCGGCATGTCGTACATCGGACAAACTTGTCGCACTGTAGAAGAGAGATGCACTGAAAACCGACGCTACACTCGTCTGGAGCAACCAGAAAAGTCTGCAGTGGCCGAGCATTGTCTCAGTACAGGCCATTCTATGAATTATCAACATACAAAAATTCTCGCATCGACGAGTTCGTACTGGGACAGTGTTATTAAGGACGCAGTGGAAATACGTAGCTCGACGAATCTTGTAAACAGAGACACGGGTTTTCAGCGTAGTACAGCTTGGGATCCAGCACTGGCCATATTGAAGTCGCTTCGAGCAGAGAGGAGTACTATTGGTCATAAGACGGATGACGATTCGCCACCAACATTTCTGTTGACAACGGGAGGATAATCAAGGCGCCTACGTGGACGCGCATTTTTGCTTGCGGCTTCCGACAGAGGTCGTTGGGGCGGCCGATGGCAGCCTCCGCGCGTGCGTCGAAGTCTTTGGTTCTTCATCCTGTAGGTGGCGTTGCTGTCCTTCCAGCTATCGGTTGATATCGTCACTATTGGCCATCGAATTTGGCGCCTCCACGCATGCGCACTTCCTGCGTAAGACTGGCACAAATAGGGGGCTCTGGTCCTGCCTTAGCCGTGTGTTCGTCGCACCTGAAGATGTCGGCCAGTTGCGCTGACGAAATATTGTGGAGTTTTCACTATGACATCCGACGTCTCGCCCGAGAACCACAAATACAACATGTCCGTCGGGAAAGCCTCAAGCAACAAGTGATTACATAGTCGGAATCAATTATTTGTGGACAGAGTAACTTAAAAAACGTATAGAATTGGAACGTACCAGCCGAGATACTGACCAGTGGTCCGGGAGGGCGCATGCGCGACGTGCTGGTATTACGGGACTGCCATCACAATTATTTTAACCAATTAAGGAAGTGCAACGGTTTTCCACCACAGCTCTGGCAATCAGTAAGTTCAGTTCCGTATGTTTACGCTGTTTGCAGATATCACATTATTCGTTTCAGGTAACACCTTGCATCAGAAATTTTACTACAGAGCCACTCACATCTGGATGAAACATGTACAACAGTAATGCTCTTAATTGCACAGTGCATCTGCACATTTGATACTCAACATGATTGGTTTTAAGGTAGTCTAACCAATTTTTAGGTGAATAAGCCTTTCGTTTGTACCTCAGCGTAATATAATTTTATCTCTTTTGTAGGGATTCCTACCAGTATGATACACACCTAATGAGGCCAAGCAAGTTTTAAATACTGAAATTTATGAAGACATTGCGGATCGGTCTCGACTATTACACCTTGTCAATCATAAACTACAACAGCTACACTACTAGCCATTAAAATTGCTACACCACGAAGATGACGTGCTACAAACGCGAAATTTAACCGATAGGAAGAAGATGCTGTGATATGCAAATTATTAGCTTTTCAGAGCATTCACACAAGGTTGGCGCCGGTGGCGACACCTACAACGTGCTGACATGAGGAAAGTGTCCATCCGACTTCTCAAACACAAACAGCAGTTGACCGGCGTTGCGTGGTGAAACGTTGTTGTGATGCCTCCTGTAAGGAGGAGAAACGCGTACCATCACGTTTCCGACTTTGATAAAGGTCGGATTGTAGCCTACCGCGATTGCGGTTTACCGTATCGCGACATTGCTGCTCGCGTTGGTCGAGATTCAATGACTGTTAGCAGAATATGGAATCGGTGGGTTCAGGAGGGTAATACGGAACGCCGTGCTGGATCCCAACGGCCTCGTATCACTAGCAGTCTAGATGACGTGCATCATATCAGCATGGCTGTAACTGATCGTGCAGCCACGTTTCGATCCTTGAATCAACAGATGGGGACGTTTTCAAGACAACAACCATCTGCACGAACAGTTCGAAGACGTTTGCAGCAGCATGGCAGCTCGGAGACCATGGCTGCGGTTACCCTTGACGCTGCAGCACAGACAGGAGCGCCTGCGATGGTGTACTCAACGACGAACCTGTGTGCACGAATGGCAAAACGTCATTTTTTTGGATGAATCCAGGTTTTGTTTACAGCATCATGATGGTCACATCCGGTGACATCGCGATGAACGCACATTGGAAGCGTGTATTCGTCATCGCCATGCTGGCTTATCACCCGGCGTGACTGTATGGGGTGCCATTGGTTACACATCTCGGTCATCTCTTGTTCGCATTGACGGCACTTTGAACAGTGGACGTTACATTTCAGATGTGTTACGACCCGTGGCGCTACCCCTCATTCGATCCCTGCGAAACCCTACATTTCAGCAGGATAATGCACGACCGCATGTTGCAGGTCCTGTACGGGCCTTTCTGGATACAGAAAATGTTCGACTGCTGCTCTGGCCAGCACATTCTTCAGATCTCTCACCAATTCAAAACGTCTGGTCAATGGTGGCCGAGCAACTGGCTCGTCACAATACGCCAGTCACTACTCTTGATGAAATGTGGTATCGTGTTGAAACTGCATGGGCAGCTGTACCTGTACACGCCATCCAAACTCTGATTGACTCAATGCCCAGGCGTATCAAGGCCGTTATTACGGCCAGAGGTGGTTGTTGTGGGTACTGATTTCTGACGATCTATGCACCCAAAGTCCGTGAAAATGTAATTACATATCAGTTCTAGTATAATGTATTTGTCCAGTGAATACCCGTGTATCATCTGCATTTCTTCTTGGCCTAGCAATTTTAATGGCCAGTAGTGTACATGTAACAGCGCTGTACGTTAAGTCCGCGTCGCACCAGTGTATGTTAAAAATCGTTATGCAACACTAGCCCCTTGTCGGAGGCTCATAATGGAACCATTTTAGGTATAGCATTAAGAAAACTGGTACTTCGTTTAATCCAATCTCAATTTCATTTTTTATAATTATTCAGTCCACAAATGATTTATTCTACGTAATTAATTTTTTGCTGTAGTAATACTATTGGTAATTCTTATACAGAGATGCACCAGAGGATGTTACGAAAGTAATAGGGCGAGTCTACAAGGACTACAATAAATACAGCTACACTAGATTAATGAGTGTTCACTTAGCTACATGTTCCTCTGTTTTATTCGTTTTAACATCTATGTTTTACTGCTCGAAAATCGGCAAACTGTGTATAAGTATTTTAGCTGTGGTTGTCCTTGGTTTGAAATTATATGCACTCTCTCTTAGTCTTAGGCTATGTGCTCATTTGGACACAGCCGACGAAGGGCAGGGCAGGGCAGCGTACCAGAGGTTTTTGCGACTCACAGCGCAAACTGAGGCGCAGGCCAGGGCAGCGCAGGCCCGGGACACAATTTAGCGCCTGAACATCACACGTGCTCCCGCAGGGTGGTGTCTCAGAATGACGACAAAGAAGATGAAGGTATTGGCGATAATGATAGTTACAAGGAGGTTACATGACAAATTGAGGTTCCTGCAGAACTGGGCATTTTTTAACTAACCAAGCACCAAGGAAAAGAAGAAACTTGATTTTTCCAAGCAGTGCAGCTTCAACAAATCGAAAATGAGCGAGTTATTGAAAGTAAAAAAACTGAAGACTCAAAATTTACCAGTGACCCACTCTACCATTTGTCCATGTCAATGTACCGAGCAACTAAAAATATGCTACCAACAAGTCAACATTTCATCAGAAGTAGGATGTTTGGAGTGATTTCACAAACTGAGGCATCTCTCCTAAGCCCTCACAGTCCAACAGCTAAAGAACCAGAACAACCTCGGAACTACGACGCAACAAGTGCTACACATGCATCGTAGTCGTCGGACGCCGGCGGTACGTCTTTGACCCTTCTTCAGAACTCAGCGGATGTGCCTTCAAGTACAGCTGCTGGATATTACATTTAGTTCATGTAAAGTAACAAAAACTTCCCTAATTAAGTTTCCAAGGCAATTTATCTAACTCTTGCTCATGGCTTTACTTTGTAAGAAATTCCAGAAAAGCTTACTTCAAGAAAATAGCGAGCCTTTATCCACTTACAGTTGGTTTTTAGGCATTATTTCCTTCAGGAAATGTAGATTTCCGCATGAGCTGGTGAAATTCGTGAGCTGATGCCGGTCTAAATCGAAGCAGTTTGCGAAGTGTTTATCAGAAAACTCTTGGCGTCGAAGCGAAGTCGCCATGAGTATTTATCTTGTTCATGTACCCAATTATACATTCTGATTTGTTCCGTTTTCAAGTGTTAGATAATAACATCAAAATGCCATCTGCCTCATCAGAATCCGACTCTGAACTAAGATTCATGATTCACAAGGAAGACTGCGCAATGGATCAACAAGTAAAAAGTGCCTTTCAATAGGCGCACACACTGTCACAGAGTATTTACTTCGTTGCGCTGCCCTGCCCTGGCCTTCGTCGGCTGTGTAACGAATGTACGCCTGGCCTTATGATGGCCAACTTAAGCAAAGCAAAGTGAATAATGGAGGCTAGGTGCTGCCACCACAATTGAGAAATTTTCACTTTTCACCGAGGGTGGGATGTCATTCAGTTGCCCGACAAGCATCTATAATGTATTTAGGAACCAGAGGAATAATTAACATACAATAAATCTTCCATTCTGGCCAAGTACTCTGAAACTACTCAGTTATTGTTTAATTTTCTTGTGTCACTGAAAGTACAAATTAGTCTTGGATCTGTTTGTTTTAATATGTGCAGTTTCTTATAAGCCGTTTTTCCTTCATACTCGAGGTTTACTCACAAAAATCACATAGAAAAAAATGAATGTAATTAATTTTTTGTTTGACATGTATACCGGCCTTGAACACACTGAAATCTTCATGTCACATTACCATAATAAGCCACTAAAGCAGCCAAAATAAAATGGTGCAGCTTACTGATAACGTGGAGTATCGTGCGGTAACTCGTTCGAAGGCGAACAACGCTAGAACAATTCTTGCTGACTTGATAGAAGTGTATGGCAGCAATGAACTGTTATAAAACACAGTGGTCCCGTTGTGACGATGCTTCCAATGTTCTCCAATAAATCTAATTGATGAAGTCCGATATGCCAGACCATTTGTGTGTGAAGAGCCGTGAAGTGTAAGAGAAGCAGAGGAGCTAGTAGTACTCGAGGACCGGCGTATCAGACTCCAGGTGACAGTGAGAAACGTGACAAGGAGTCAAGGATCAGTTTTCATTATTTTGCAAGGCAACAAAAATGGCCGCCCACTGGATTGCACGACATCTCACTTCCATTCAAAAAGCCCTGCGGAAATGTTACAGTTGTGCCAGACCAATCCAGGTAACTTCTTTAGTGGCAGTGTCTGATGAAGTGAGGTTGGGAACGTTAAGCTCAGTGAGCGGCTTGGTGCTCTTTGACAAGAGTAGTCTATGTAAAGGCACTGCGTTTCACTCTCTCCCATCTTTCACCATCTCTAACACTAACGTACTCCGTTTCAGTCATGTACACTTTACAGACACACTTACACACACGCTTCTCATACTTCGGGGACGAACGGTGCTTGCGGCTGCGGATGATAAGAAAAGTCTTTCCATTTACACAGCTGAACCTCCCGTTCGGTGTCTTCTACATCTACATCTACATTTATACTCCGCAAGCCACCCAACGGTGTGTGGTGGAGGGCACTTTACGAGCCACTGTCATTGCTTCCCTTTCCTGTTCCAGTCGCGTATGGTTCGCGAGAAGAACGACTGCCGGAAAGCCTCCGTGCACGCTCGAATCTCTCTAATTTTGCATTCGTGATCTCCTCTGGAGGTATAAGTAGGGGGAAGCAATATATTCGATACCTAATCCAGAAACGCACCCTCTCGAAACCTGGACAGCAACCTACACCGCGATGCAGAGCGCCTCTCTTGCAGAGTCTGTCACTTGAGTTTGCTAAACATCTCCGTAACGCGATCACGCTTACCAAATAACCCTGTGACGAAACGCGCCGCTCTTCTTTGGATCTAGTGCCAGTAGTGTCAGTGTCGTCGTAACTGCCGTCTGTGTCACGTCTGCTGTGCAGCGAGCTACGTTAATTTAAGTATTAACTGTATTTTTCTTACTTGTCACTTCTTCTTCCGTGTGTTTTTGCTTTTAGGAAGCTTTAATTGTCGAGTGCCAGTAATAGTGTTCCATAGATTTCGTGTTTGTTTTTATACAGGCAGAGAGAGTCCCTTTATTCAGCCACAGTGCCAGTAGTGCTAGTGTTTGTTTTGAATACAGTCCAGAGACAGGTAGAGCTATTTTCATTGTTTTCTACAAGAAGTGTCTAGTAACCACAGTTTAGTCTACTATCAGACGCCTTTAGTGAATTAGCAGTCTAGTTAAAAGTTGATTAACTCTCTACAGTAAATTGATTTCTTAGGATGGATAGGATGTGTGACTGCTGTGTACGGACGCAGGAGGAGCTGGCCACTGTTCGCGAACAGATGAACGTGTTGATGGCCGCGGTCAGCCGTCTTCAGGTGGCTGCCTCGGAGTGTAGCGGCAGTGGGGAGTCTGGTGCGTCGCATGATACCACCCAGGTGTTACATGCTTCACCCACTGTCCCTGCTGTCGAGACATCTTCGCGGGTACCGGGCACGGTTGGGCCACCCTCTCCCCAAGGTGAGGGGCGGGTTCAGCGGCGTTCGCGGTGCACGAGGCGGAGGGTCAGTGTGGAGGCTGGCCGTGTGGCATCGCCCGCTCTGCCTGTGAGTGGACATGTGGCCGCTCCTTCAGCAAGGTCCGAGCAGTGATTGGGAGCTCCAACGTTAGGCGGGTGATGGAGCCCCTTAGGGAGATCGCGGAAAGGTCGAGGAAGAAGGCTAGTGTTCACTCTGTCTGCTTGCTGGGAGGTCTCATCCGAGATGTGGAGGAGGCCCCACCGGCGGCGATAGAGAGCACTGGGTGCACCCAACTGCAAATTGTTGCTCATGTCGGCACCAATGACTCCTGCCGTATGGGTTCAGAAGTCATCCTCAGTTCATACAGGCCGTTGGCGGAGTTGGTGAAGGCGGAAAGCCTCGCTCGCGGAGTGGAATCTGAGCTAACTATTTGTAGTATCGTTCCCAGAACCGTTCGCGGTGCTCGGGTTTGGAGCCGAGTGCAAGGCTTAAACCAGAGGCTCAGACAATTCTGCGGAGATCTGGGGTGCAAATTTCTCGACCTCCGCTGTCGGGTGGAGAAATGTAGGGTCCCCTTGAATAGGTCAGGCGTGCACTACACGCAGGAAGCGGCTACAAGGGTAGCGGAGTACGTGTGGACTGCACATGTGGGTTTTTTAGATTAGAGAATTCCCTCCGTAGGCCAGACAAGACGCCTCCTGAGACGCGGCAAGGTAGGAGTAGGCAAATTGCAACAGGGAATAACACTATTAATCTGCTAATAGTAAACTGCAGGAGCGTCTATAGAAAGGTCTCAGAACTTCTCTCATTAATAAACGGTCACAATGCCCACATAATACTAGGGACAGAAAGTTGGCTGAATCCAGATGTAAACAGTAATGAAATTCTAAACTCAGATTGGAATGTATACCGCAGAGACAGGCTGGACAGTAAAGGGGGAGGCGTGTTTATAGCGATAAGAAGAGCAATAGTATCGAAGGAAATTGACGGAGATCCGAAATGTGAAATAATGTTGGGTGAAGGATAATTTGGAAAATACTTCGAGTAGATTTCCCCACCATGTTATAGTTCTGGGTAGAGATTTTAATTTGCCGGATACAGACTGGGAGACTCAAACGTTCATAACGGGTGGCAGGGACAAAGAATCCAGTGAAATTTTTTTAAGTGATTTATCTGGAAACTACCTTGAGCAGTTAATGAAAAATGGCTCTGAGCACTATGGGACTTAACATCTGTGGTCTTCAGTCCCCTAGAACTTAGAACTACTTAAACCTAACTAACTTAAGGACGTCACACACATCCATTCCCGAGGCAGGATTCGAACCTGCGACCGTACAGTCGCGCGGTTCCAGACTGAGCGCCTAGAACCGATAGACCACCGCGGCCGGCAGCAGTTAAACAGTGAACCGACTCGTGGCGATAACATATTAGACGTTCTGGTGTCAAACCTACCCGAACTATTTGAAACAGTTAACGCAGAACAGGTAATCAGCGATCATAAAGCGGTTACTGCATCGATGGTTTCAGCCGTAAATACACTCCTGGAAATGGAAAAAAGAACACATTGACACCGGTGTGTCAGACCCACCATACTTGCTCCGGACACTGCGAGAGGGCTGTACAAGCAATGATCACACGCACGGCACAGCGGACACACCAGGAACCGCGGTGTTGGCCGTCGAATGGCGCTAGCTGCGCAGCATTTGTGCACCGCCGCCGTCAGTGTCAGCCAGTTTGCCGTGGCATACGGAGCTCCATCGCAGTCTTTAACACTGGTAGCATGCCGCGACAGCGTGGACGTGAACCGTATGTGCAGTTGACGGACTTTGAGCGAGGGCGTATAGTGGGCATGCGGGAGGCCGGGTGGACGTACCGCCGAATTGCTCAACACGTGGGGCGTGAGGTCTCCACAGTACATCGATGTTGTCGCCAGTGGTCGGCGGAAGGTGCACGTGCCCGTCGACCTGGGACCGGACCGCAGCGACGCACGGATGCACGCCAAGACCGTAGGATCCTACGCAGTGCCGTAGGGGACCGCACCGCCACTTCCCAGCAAATTACGGACACTGTTGCTCCTGGGGTATCGGCGAGGACCATTCGCAACCGTCTCCATTAAGCTGGGCTACGGTCCCGCACACCGTTAGGCCGTCTTCCGCTCACGCCCCAACATCGTACAGCCCGCCTCCAGTGGTGTCGCGACAGGCGTGAATGGAGGGACGAATGGAGACGTGTCGTCTTCAGCGATGAGAGTCGCTTCTGCCTTGGTGCCAATGATGGTCGTATGCGTGTTTGGCGCCGTGCAGGTGAGCGCCACAATCAGGACTGCATACGACCGAGGCACACAGGGCCAACACCCGGCATCATGGTGTGGGGAGCGATCTCCTACACTGGCCGTGCACCACTGGTGATCGTCGAGGGGACACTGAATAGTGCACGGTACATCCAAACCGTCATCGAACCCATCGTTCTACCATTCCTAGACCGGCAAGGGAACTCGCTGTTCCAACAGGACAATGCACGTCCGCATGGATCCCGTGCCACCCAACGTGCTGTAGAAGGTGTAAGTCAACTACCCTGGCCAGCAAGATCTCCGGATCTGTCCCCCATTGAGCATGTTTGGGACTGGATGAAGCGTCGTCTCACGCGGTCTGCACGTCCAGCACGAACGCTGGTCCAACTGAGGCGCCAGGTGGAAATGGCATGGCAAGCCGTTCCACAGGACTACATCCAGCATCTCTACGATCGTCTCCATGGGAGAATAGCAGCCTGCATTGCTGCGAAAGGTGGATATACACTGTACTAGTGCCGACATTGTGCACGCTCTGTTGCCTGTGTCTATGTGCCTGTGGTTCTGTCAGTGTGATCATGTGATGTATCTGACCCCAGGAATGTGTCAATAAAGTTTCCCATTCCTGGGACAATGAATTCACGGTGTTCTTATTTCAGTTTCCAGGAGTGTAGAAATATTAAAAAAGGTAGGAAGATTTTTCTGTTTAGCAAAAGTGACAAAAAGCAGATTTGAGAGTACCTGATGGCTCAACACAAAAGTTTTGTCTCAAGTACATATAGTGTAGAGGATCAGTGGCCAAATTTCGAAACCATTGTACAGTATGTGTTAGATGAGTATGTGCCAAGCAAAATCGTAAGAGATGGAAAATAGCCACCGTGGTACAACAACCGACTTAGAAAACTGCTGCGAAAGCAAAGGGAACTTCATAGCAAACATAAACATAGCCAAAACCTTGCACACAAACAAAAATTACGCGAAGCGAAATGTAGTGTGAGGAGGGCTATGCGAGAGGCGTTCAATGAATTCGAAAGTAAAGTTCAATGTACTGACTCGGCAGAAAATCCTAAGAAATTTTGGTCTTATGTCAAAGCGGTAGGTGGATCAAAACAAAATGTCCAGATACTCTGTGGCCAAAATGGTACTGAAACAGAGGATGATAGATTAAAGGCCGAAATACTAAATGTATTTTTCCAAAGCTGTTTCACAGAGGAAGACTGCACTGTAGTTCCTTCTGTAGATTGTCGCACAGATGACAAAATGGTAGATATCGAAATAGACGACAGAGGGATAGAGAAACAATTAAAATAGCTCAAAAGAGGAAAGGCCGCTGGACCTGATGGGATACCAGTTCGATTTTACACAGACTACGCGAAGGAACTTGCCCCCCTTCTTGCAGCGGTTTACCGTAGGTCTCTAGAAGAACGTAGCGCTCCAAAGGATGGAAAAGGGCACAGGTCATCCCCGTTTTCAAGAAGGGACGTGGAACAGATGTGCAGAACTATAGACCTATATCTCTGAAGTCTATCAGTTGTAGAATTTTGGAACACATATTATGTTCGAGTATAATGACTTTTCTGAAGACTATAAATCTACTCTGTAGGAATCAGCATGGGTTTCGAAAAAGACGATCGTGTGAAACCCAGCTCGCGCTATTCGTCCACGAGCCATAGACACGGGTTCCCAGGTAGATGCCGTGTTTCTTGACTTCCGCAAGGCGTTCGATACAGTTCCCCACAGTCGTTTAATGAACAAAGTAAGAGCATTTGGACTATCAGACCAATTGTATGATTGGATTGGAGAGTTCCTAGATAACAGAACGCAGCATGTCATTCTCAATGGAGAGAAGACTTCCGAAGCAAGAGTGATTTCAGGTGTGCCGCAGGGGAGTATCATAGGACCGTTGCTATTCACAATATACATAAATGACCTTGTAGATGACATCGGAAGTTCACTGAGGCTTTTTGTGGATGATGCTGTGGTATATCGAAAGGTTGTAACAATGGAAAATTGTGCTGAAATGCACGAGGATCTGCAGCGAATTGACGCATAGTGCAGAGAATGGCAATTGAATCTCAATTTAGACAAGTGTAATGTGCTGCGAATACATAGAAAGAAAGATCCCTCATCATTTAGCTACAATATAGCAGGTCAGCAACTGGAAGCAGTTAATTCCATAAATTATCTGGGAGTACGCATTAGGAGTGATTTAAGATGGAATGGTAATATAAAGTTGATCGTCGGTAAAGCATATTCCAGACTGAGATTCATTGGTAGAATCCTAAGGAAATTCAATCCGAAAACAAAGGAAGTAGGTTACAGTACGCTTGTTCGCCCACTGCTTGAATACTGCTCAGCAGTGTGGGATCCGTACCAGATAGGATTGATACAAGAGATAGAGAAGATCCAACAGGGAGCAGAGCGCTTCGTTACAGGATCATTTAGTAATCGCGAAAGCGTTACGCAGATGATAGATAAACTCCAGTGGAAGACTCTGCAGGAGAGACGCTCAGTAGCTCGGTACGGGCTTTTGTTGAAGTTTTGAGAAGATACCTTCACCGAGGAGTCAAGCAGTATATTGCTCCCTCCTACGTATATCTCGCGAAGAGACCATGAGGATAAAATCAGAGAGATTAGAGCCTAAACAGAGGTATACCGACAATCCTTCTTTCCACGAACAATACGAGACTGGAATAGAAGGTAGAACCGATAGAGGTACTCAATGTACCCTCCGCCACACACCGTCAGGTGGCTTGCGGAGTATGGATGTAGATGTAGATCTTCTCTATCTCCTCTGTCAACTCGACCTGGTACGGATCCCACACTGATGAGCAATACTCAAGTATAGGTCGAACGAGTGTTTTGTAAGCCACCTCCTTTGTTGATGGACTACATTTTCTAAGGACTCTCCCAATGATATCAACCTGGCACCCGCCTTACCAACAATTAATCTTATATGATCATTCCACTTCAAATTGTTCCGCACGAATACTCCCAGATATTTTACAAAAGTAACTGCTACCAGTGATTGTTCCGCTATCATATAATCATACAACAAATGATCCTTCTTGCTATGTATTCGCAATACAATACTTTTGTCTATGTTAAGGATCAGTTACCACTTCCTGCACCAGTGCCTATCCGCTACAGATCTTCCTGCATTTCGCTGCAATTTTCTAATGCTGCAACTTCTCTGTATACTACAGCACCATTCGCGAAAAGTCGCATGGAACTTTCAACAGCCGGCCAATGTGGGCGAGCGGTTCTAGGCGCTACAGTCTGAAAACGAGCGACCGCAACGGTTGCAGGTTCGAATCCTGCCTCGGGCATGGATGTGTGTGATGTCTTTAGGTTAGTTAGGTTTAAGTAGTTCTAAGTTCTAGGGGACCGATGACCTCAGATGTTGAGTTCCATAGTGCTCAGAGCCATTTGAACCATTTTTTTTAACTTCCGACACTATTTCCTAGGTCATTTATACAGGGTGAGTCACCTAACGTTACCGCTGGATATATTTCGTAAACCACATCAAATACTGACGAATCGATTCCACAGACCGAACGTGAGGAGAGGGGATAGCGTAATTGGTTAATACAAACCATAAAAAAATGCACGGAAGTATGTTTTTTAACACAAACCTACGTTTTTTTTTAAAATGGAACCCCGTTAGTTTTGTTAGCACATCTGAACATATAAACAAATACGTAATCAGGGCCGTTTGTTGCATTGTAAAATGTTAATTACATCCGGAGATATTGTAACCTAAAGTTGACGCTTGAGTACCACTCCTCCGCTGTTCGATCGCGTGTATTGGAGAGCACCGAATTACGTAGGGATCCAAAGGGAACGGTGATGGACCTTAGGTACAGAACAGACTGGAACAGCACATCACGTCCACATGCTAACACCTTTTTATTGGTCTTTTTCACTGACGCACATGTACATTACCATGAGGGGTGAGGTACACGTACACACTTGGTTTCCGTTTTCAATTACGGAGTGGAATAGAGTGTGTCCCGACATGTCAGGCCAATAGATGTTCAATGTGGTGGCCATAATTTGCTGCACACAATTGCAATCTCTGGCGTAATGAATGCCGTACACACCGCAGTACATCTGGTGTAATGTCACCGCAGGCTGCCACAATACGCTGTTTCATATCCTCTGGGGTTGTAGGCACATCACGGTACACGTTCTCCTTTAACGTACCCCACAGAAAGAAGTCCAGAGGCGTAAGATCAGGAAAACGGGCTGGCCAATTTATGCGTCCTTCACGTCCTATGAATCGCCCGTTGAACATCCTGTGAAGGGTCAGCCTAGTGTTAATTGCGGAATGTGCAGGTGCACCATCATGCTGATACCACATACGTCGACGCGTTTTCAGTGGGACATTTTCGAGCAACGTTAGCAGATCTTTCTGTAGAGACGCGATGTATGTTGCAGCTGTTTGGGCCCCTGCAATAAAGTGAGGACCAATGAGGTGGTCGCCAATGATTCCGCACCATACATGTACAGTCCACGGTCGCAGTCGCTCTACCTGTCTGAGCCAGCGAGGATTGTCCACGGACCAGTAATGCATGTTCCGTAGATTCACTGCCCCGTGGTTTGTGAAACCCGCTTCATCGGTAAACAGGTAGAGCTGCAACGCATTCTCTGTTAATGCCCATTGACAGAATTGCACTTGATGATTGAAGTCATCACTATGTAATTGCTGATGTAGCGACACATGAAACGGGTGAAAGCGGTGACGATGCAATATGCGCATGACACTAATTTGACTCAGTCCACCGGCTCTCGCAATGTCCCGTGTACTCATGTGTGGGTTCATGGCAACAGCAGCTAACACACCAACTGCACCCGCTTCTCCTGTGACGGGCCTGTTACGGACCCGTTTGCGTTCTACGACCGTACCTGTTGCATACAGTTGGCGGTAGATGTTTTGCAATGTGCGGCACGTTGGATGCTCTCTGTCCAGATACCGTTCTGCATACACCCTGCAGGCTTCTGTTGCATTTCGTCGACAATCGCCATAGATGCGTATCATCTCCGCCTTTTCAGAGTTCGAATACACCATGGTCACAGTTCCTACAACACTACACTATCACAGACGTCTGTTAACACGGTGTACTACAGTTGGTCTGCATGCGGAGACGAATGCAGTATAACAATAGCAGCAAGCGCTACATGCGGACACTGCGACAGCTAGACCAAACCACAACAGTGCACTACAGCCACACTCGTAAACACGGTCGTCATCGTAAACATGTCCCTGCAGATGCTGCTCGCCGACCGTGGCCCGTTTTTTTTTTACAACACGCCACTGAACGTCGGAGGTTTCAAGCGTCAACTTTAGGTTACAATATCTCCGGATGTAATTAACATTTTACAGTGCAACAAACTGCACTGATTACGTATTTGTTTATATGTTCAGATGTGCTAACAAAACTAACGTGGTTCCGTATTAAACAATAACACTAGCCCCTCTCCTCACGTTCGATCTGTGGAATCGGTTCGTCAGTATTTGATGTGGTTTACGAAATATATCCAGCGGTAACGTTAGGTGACTCACCCTGTATAAACGATTTGGGAGACAATCTGAGCAGCCGTCTTAGGTTGTATGCAGATGTCGCTGTCGTTTATCGACTAACAAAGCCATCAGAAGATCAAAACAAATTGCAAAAGGATTTAGAAAAGATATCTGAATAGTGCGAAAATTAGCAGTTGACCCTAAATAACGAAAAGTGTGATGTCATCCACATGAGTGCGAAAAGAAATTTGCTAAACGTCGGTTACATGATAAGTCACTCTAATCTAAAAGCCGTAAATTCAACTAAATACCTAGGTATTACAATGACGAACAACTTAAATTGGAAGGAACACATAGAAAATGTTGTGGGGAAGGCTAACCAAAGACTGCGTTTTATTGGCAGGAGACTTAGAGAATGTAACAGACCTACTAAGGAGACTGCCTACACTACGCCTGTCCGTCCTCTTTTACAATACTGCTGCACGGTGTGGGATCCTTACCAGATAGGACTGACTGAGTACATCGAAAAAGTTCAAAGAAGGGTAGCACGAATTGTATTATCGCGAAATATGGGGGAGAGTGTTACAGAAATGATACAGGATTTGGGCTGGACATCATTAAAAGAAAGGCTATTTTCATTGCGACGGAATCTTCTCACGAAATTCCAATCACCATCTGGAGTTATATGATATAAAACTGAAGAGAATCTTATATGTGTCCAATATAGATCACATACATGTATGTTCATCTCTTCCTAAACCCCTGAATCGATTGCAGCCAATCTTGGAACACATATTAATTATTATCTGGAAATAAATACTGTGTGGGTAAAAACAATCAACCTCCCAGAAGGTTTGGGATGATGGCGGGGTAATGGAAAGAGAATGGTGAGGAGGTGGACAAAGAAAGGGGGGGGGATGAGGACTGGGTCATCCAGTGGGCAGGAGAGTGAGGGGATGAGGAGATGGACAGTTAGAGGGGATTAGAGGGGAAGGAGGAGATGGATAGAGATGGGGGAAGAGATGAACAGAAAGAGGGGAGGAGAGGAGGAGAGAGAGAGGTAGGGGAGTTGGACGTGGACAGAGACAGGGGATGCTTAGAGAGGGGGGAGGAGGGGGTAGAGAGAGGAGGGAGGAGAAGATGGTTAGTGAGTGGGAGGAGAAGGAGATGGGGAGAAAATAGGGAAGGAGGAGTTGGGCAAAGGGGGGGGGGAGATGGGATGGAGTAATAGAAGATTCTGAGCGAGTGGTTCACAAATACAAGATATTGTTCTTCAACTAACACCGATATTTGCTGGTGGTATGCTTTAGTGTGCTGGAAATTTAATATCAAGGTAGGCGAAATGTTAAACTCTAGTCACCCCATCTACAAGAAGTACCGGTCTAATGTCCAGGCTAGCACTGAAAGTTTAACTAACATTGATTTTCACTGTGGGGATGCCGTGATGTGATGGAAATTTGATATCGTTGTAAACGAAATGATGAACTTCAATCACATTTCCCATAAACAAAAAGCAAATTAATGTCCTGGCTAGCACTGAATTTCAAAATAATTTTCAAACGATTTGTCACTTAACTTGTGTTTTACGTTATACAGGAGCCATCTAACAAAGAAAAATGGTTCAAATGGCTCTGAGCACTATGGGACTTAACTTCTGAGGTCATCAGTCCCCTAGAACTTAGAACTACTTAAACCTACCTAACCTAAGGACATCACACACACATGCCCGAGGCGAGATTCGAACCTGCGACCGTAGCGGTCTCGCGGTTCCAGACTGTAGCGCATAGAACCGAACGGCCACCCCAGCCGGCCACCATCTAACACTTTTCCAAATGATGATAATTGAGCAAACTGAAGGGTTGCGCGATATGTGACAGATTCTCATTGTTGTAAACTATTGGTGTGGTAGTCAGACATCTATTTGTGAGCTTACACGATACCAAAGGATTTCTAACATATAATTGCTTACAAAGTCTGGTATGATTCTTTTAACAATGGTGCTTGAGCAAGACATGTTTTGCTGGCCACAAAAACAAGTATAAGCGTGTGTGATGTGAAATGGCAGCGTGTATAGAGTAGAGAATACCTCTACATGATCAGAAAAATTTTAACAAGTAGCATCTGTGTTACATTGAAATCCCCCGTTTCAGTGAAATTGAAACAAAATGCCCCTATCATAGTAAAATTGTAACAAAATGTTTCATATTACAGTACAAACTGTAGTAAATCACACCATGTTTCACCAATAATTGTAAAAAATTCCCCACATCACAGGGAAGCTGCAACAAAATACCACTGTTACAATAAAAACTCTAACAAAATGCCCTCTGTTACAATGAAATCGTAACAAATCGTCCCATGTTCAAGTAAAATTGCAACAAAATGTCCATTCGTGGAGTGAAATTGAAACAAATTGCCCCTGTTACAGTAAACTGCAGAAAAATGCCTCCCTGTTACAGAGAAAGTGTAATAAATTGCCTCATGTCACAGTAAAATTGTAACAAAATGCCGAATGTTGCACCAAACATTTTCAGTACTTCCATATTCAAATTGTCCCTTCATTTACACTTACGTTACATGAGCAGCACTATCACAAACATACTGGTGGTGGAAATCAGAACCGCTATCCTGCATTTCATATTAGTAAGCCAAATCGGTGGTATGTTGTGGTTCTCTCCAGTGTGCTAAGGGGATTGGTGACTGAGACAGTGGTGGAGTGATTCCTATACACTGGTGAGAGGGATTCGGTGCTTGTGGTTTGAGTGTTCAGTGATGGCAGGAGCACAAGTGAGTCTGTAGCACTTCATTTGCTACACGAACTGGTGGCCCTTTAGACAAAATCGTAAATGTCCCTATACTAATCATGCTATACAGCACATAGTTTTAAATTTACGAAAAGTCTCCTCTTGTGTTTCAATCTTTAGGTACCTGGGATGGCGAAATTGTTTAAAATGTCACGTTGGCAGACGGGGGAAATTGTTTGAACTGTGGACAACCAGGGTAGCAAAATTTTAGACTTACGGCAAGTGAGCGGTAACACCATACAAGTGGAGACAACCAGTCATTTTTGAATTTACTGCCTATTTATCTTAGCATAAGTGATCTGGCAACTATGCAGGCAACACCTATGTGCCTCATGTCCACCATATCGGATTCAGACATCATAAGTTTGAGGAAATCTGATAACCATGAAAGCTGCAACCATATCCTCGGTCACGACATTGGATTATGTCATCATAAGGTTGCAGAAACCTAGAATATCTGATAACAATGCAGGCTGCACCCATATCCTCAGCTCCACGATTTTTGATCGCTATCTTGCATAACATGAATCTCACACTGACAAGGCCCTATCTCGTAATTCCTGCCATTTTACAGTGAACTCTTAACATTAACGACATAGGAGTAGCGAAAACGCTATAGTTTTGAAATTTGCACCATTTCTTTAAATCCTCGCCATTTTATACGTATTGCAATTGGATACGTTTGAATTTCCCGCCTTTTTTTACATAGGGCAACTGGTCTACATCAGAGGGATGGGGGGAGAGGTAGGGCAGAAATCTAGCAACAGTGGGCGATGTCATAGGGGGAGGAAGGAATCTGGTAACAATGAGGACTGCAACCTACTGACCCAGCCCCACTAACGTTGATAGCTTAATATACATCTTAATAAAAAAAATATTTTTCTCTGTTGAATGGAACATATCCCTCTCCATGGAAAAAGAAGCGTAGTTCAGCTTATTCCTAAGATCAGAAATCCACTTTCGCCATTTGTGCACCAAACAATCAGCTTGTCACTCATTGTACCCAAATCCCCGAAATATACAGGGTGAGTCACCTAACGTTACCGCTGGATATATTTCGTAAACCACATCAAATCCTGACGAATCGATTCCACAGACCGAACGTGAGGAGAGGGGCTAGTGTAATTGGTTAATACGAACCATAAAAATATGCACGGAAGTATGTTTTTTAACACAAACCTACGTTTTTTTAAATAGAACTCCGTTAGTTTTGTTAGCACATCTGAACATATGAACAAATACGTAATCAGTGCCGTTTGTTGCATTGTAAAATGTTAATTACATCCGGAGATATTGTAACCTGAAGTTGACGCTTGAGTACCACTCCTCCGCTGTTCGATCGTGTGTGTCGGAGAGCACCGAATTACGTAGGGATCCAAAGGGAACGGTGATGGACCTTAGGTACAGAAGAGACTGGAACAGCACATTACGTCCACATGCTAACACCTTTTTATTGGTCTTTTTCACTGACGCACATGTACATTACCATGAGGGGTGAGGTACACGTACACACGTGGTTTCCGTTCTCAATTACGGAGTGGAATAGAGTGTGTCCCGACATGTCAGGCCAATAGATGTTCAATGTGGTGGCCATAATTAAAAAACATACTTCCGTGCATTTTTTTATGGTTTGTATTAACCAATTACACTAGCCCCTCTCCTCACGTTCGGTCTGTGGAATCGATTCGTCAGTATGTGATGTGGTTTACGAAATATATGCAGCGGTAACGTATTGTTCACAATCAAGTTACTGAACGTTTACGCAAATTCATCTTAAAATGACAATTATCAGTCCATCTGTCCTAAACATAATATCCCAAAGACTACATTAATTAAGGTTTGATGACCTGAAGTAGTCCACGGACGACCGCGAGGTCAAAATATTGGCACTGCTAGTGTTCAGCAAAGTTTCGATACCGTCAGCTTTGACGTACGGCTCACAATAGGGCCACAGCTAGCCTTTTCAGATGGTGTACTGAAAGTGTTTGAATACTACTTGTAAGGCAGAGATCAACGTCTTGTGTGTGAGAATGAAAAGTTATCCTGAGACAGGAGTCAACCTTGGCCCACTTTTGTTTTCCCTGTATGTCAATGATATTTCACCAGTTCTACCTCTCAGTAGAAATCATTTCTGTTCCTATGACATCCAGCTTTGCCTAGGTGCTATGTATCTGAAGACGTCAATAGTACGATTCTCCATACGAATGATGATCTGTATTCTGTGGTAAGATGGCCGCAAAAACTGGGATTGTAACTAAAGTTGGAAAGTCCCAAAAAATCTTAGTATCCCGTTAGCAGTTGTTAGTTCAAAAATCCGCAAACAACTGGCTCGCACTCTGCTTGACAGTATTCTAATACCATAACAGAAACCAGTGAAGAGTGTAGGAGTAATTTTGGATGAGCATCTCGACAGCGGAGAAAATATTGTCGCCATTTTCAGGAAGACTTCTTATTGTCTCTAAGCCCTCAGAAAGCTTTTGGAACATTTTTTTCACAGGATGTGAAACGGAAACTCGTGCAACCTGTCGCTCTGCCTTACCTCCATTGCTGCAATGCACGACGGCGAGCTGAAAAGTAAAGCCTCAGAAGTTTTTATTCTGTTCTCAATATCAGTTGAGGTGTTTTATGCCACGCATATTACTCGGTCCACTTTCCCGCTTTGCTGATGCAACCCTCTGATGGTAGAGAGCTCCGAACTGTAGCGTATGATGTGGCTGTGTGTAACGTAATTATGTTGGTGCGTGAGAAGACCTCAGAAAACTGAAAGCATGAATTCGATGAATTCATCCACACACGGAGCACTCTCTCCTTCAGCATGACAATGTCAGATTAGCCACAAGTGCAAAAATCCGACGCCTTGAGTTCGTTCTCATCGACCATCCTCTACAAAGTCCCGGTTTGGTCCTATCCGACTTTCATTGTGTTTCTAAAAGTTAAATAACACCTTCGAGTACTTCACTTCGATAGTCATGAAACGGTACAAGCAGCTGTAAGGTTGTGACTGTGTCAACAAAGTCAAACATTCCACAGTGATAGTATCAATAAATTTTTTTCTCGTTGAGAGAAACGTGTTCGTCGTAAGGATGACTATGTACTCATGAAGAATAGAGATGTAGAATGTTAACAGAGGTTGGTTTATTTAAAAAGTGTTAAGAAATTCGCAGATATTACTTTTCAGCATACCTTCGTAATCCCACACAGCATGGGTAGTGAGAACAATAGACAGAACTAATAATGAATGATTGTGTGCGTTATACCTGCAACATTTGCCCATAAGACAATATTGACGCTTCGTACGCTCAGTTAGGGTGGTTGTGGCCAGACAAGTTACGATAATACCGTATGCTATCTCTGCAAACGACCTTGCCATAGTGGTAACACCGGTTCCTGTCAGACCACCAAAGCTAACTGCTGTCGAGCTTGGCCAGCACTTGAATGGGCCATCGTACGAGTCCGGCGATTGCTGTTGGCAAGCGGGGTGCATTCAGCCCCTGTGAGACCAATTTAGAAGCTACTTGACTGAGAAATAGCGGTTCCAGTCACGAAGACCGACAACGGCCAGGAGAACGGTGGGCTGAGTACATGCCCTTCCATATTTGCATCCAGTAACGTCTATCGGCCGAGGAAGGCATGGCGGTCGGTTCCGTCGGGCCTTCCGAGACCTGTTCGGACGGAGTTATATGCTACCTCTATTCGTAGCTTATTCACTGTGCAAGCACCGCAGTACCTCACATCAGAAGTTAAATACATGTCATCTAACCATAATCGAAAAAAAGTCCCACTAACCCAGTATCGTAGCTGTTCCCATTCATAACACAAAAACATCCCCAAACTCCTTCACTGTTGCTGCTATCCTCTCTCAAACAAGATGGGCACTCTGCGCAGAATTGCTATTGTCACCCCCTTAAATTTTCCCCAAAAATTAACCTATATCGCCAATTTTCCCTCTTTGAAAACTAAAGCCAGTGCTCCCGAGCTCATCCGTAAAAAAAAAAAAAAAAAAAATAAAAAAAAAATAAAAAAAAATATCATCTGCAGAGGAAGTGTTTACAAACGTCATTTAATGCCATGTCATTCCACCCCTGGAGTTAACCACATGGATTCAGTTAGTAAGTGAATCTACAAGGTTGTGTGAGTACGTCGAATCCAGGTTAAAATGTTGTATGACTAGGGCCTCCCGTCGGGTAGACCGTTCGGCGGGTGCAAGTCTTTCGATTTGACGCCACTTCGGCAACTTGCGAGTCGATGGGGAATCCAGGTTGATCCTCTGGCAGAGGATTTCATGGCGCAATTCCATTAAGTGGGGGGGGGGGGGGGAGGGGCTGCAATATCGACATTTTACCCGCTGTTTCAACATGTTTCACAGATTTTCTATGGGATTCAGTTCGGCTGATTTAGGAGGCCAGTCGAGATGCAATAGGGCGAGGGAGTGTCCAGAAAACCAGTTACATATTCTCCCACAACTAAGAACTTTGCTTTTGGGGTCTTCACGTGTCTGTGTGAGCGATAGCCTCTTGTGAGGTGACTGACTCCAGATGTTCATTGTACGCGGTTCCTGGCGCACTGTTCTCTCCCTTACAGATTGGAATGGACCTTCGTTCACTGCCTGCTTTTCTTGTTGGGTGTGGAAACCAACGAGCCGTGAAACGCGTTTCATGTCCTTATCAGTCAGGATCTCTTTCCGACCATACTTCCAACTTCGTGTTTTGCAGCCACGTGTGCTACACCATTGCCTGTAGACACGTTGAACAGTCCACCGCGAAACACCAACAAATCCAGCAACTTCACACACTGTATACCATGTACACAACCAGACACGACAGCTCCTTTTTGGCACACTGTTGCGTCCTTAAATTTCCCCATGTTTAGGTACAATGTCCTCTTGAAACGTAGATGTCTCACTGATTGACACAGTCTTATACTCTCGTAGCTGCAGTACGTGCACGGTTGAGCGTGTGATTCGAACGCTGTGCCGTCTTCAAGTCTTAACGACTCATTTGTGCGTGCGAACTGGGGTGCCTAATTTACTGTCCGGTGAGCTTATCCCCTCCTGTGACGGTGCCTCTTTATATTCGCTGAATGACGTTTACACGCTGAGTACTGCGTACATTGTGCTTGTTTTACGAGGCTGAATCATGATGTAAGATTTGTTGCATTACACCTTTCATGGTCGTGTACATATGGCTATGTTACGGAACGACGAAGGTTTCTGAAAAATACGTCACCAACTTGCCGGGCTGATCGAGTACTAAACCCCTGTGCAGTAATGCGTACAATATGGCGCACCAATGTTGTGCTCCATAGAAGAACAATGAGATTTTGTTTGGTCCGGTCGAGGCAAACCGAGTGAAATGTGCAGCAAAATGAAACTGAGGAACTAACAATAGCTATAAAAAGTGGTTATTACGCGATTGGTGAAAAGTTACACGTCGTTACATGTTAACATAACGTGACCCAAATAACAGTTCTACCACTTATACAATACAGGCTTTCTCGATCGGTGTTTACTTCAGTTAAAACTTCCAGGCTGAGTGGTCATGGTCGATATATAAAATTATATCCCGACGGTCCGTCTACTATTGCAGAAGTAAAACGCTAACATTTGCCGTTGTACCTACGAAGATGTCTCCCATAGTCGTAGACAAATCGTGAGGATGTCAGCCTGGAAGTTTCAGCTGCAGCCCTACCGCTTCCTCCTTGAGTGCGACTGCGGTTTCAGCCGAGTACAGGCTTTGGGTGCCGTCTCAGGGGGATAGCCGGAGAGGACGACATAGGAGACGTCTCTCTGCTCCGTCATGTAAATACGGTGGGCCGCCTCTTTTCGTCCCGCAGGGATAATCTGGGAGTGTTGCCGCACAATGGGTGCGCCACCATCTGCCATCGGAGATCGCTGCTCCGTCGCTCTGCCCGCGTGCGGCGGGTTTTGTTCAGTAGTTTCTAAGGACCAGAACTCGGCTCTCACATGTTTCTCAGCAACCTTAGATCTCTGAATAACGTACAGTGCACTGTCAAATACAAATGAATGAGCAGATAGGTGGGAAGAGTGCATTGATGGTACCTACGAGGGAGAAGAACTATTTGCTGATAGAAGAAGAAATGGGTGCCAAATTTGAAACGCTCAGGGAAGGAATGGCGAACCATTGGTACTTGTGCCACAACTGGCATGCAATGAAATAATTTAGACACGCCATTAAATGAAGAATTTAAACAGGCCTACCTAATCGAAATAATTCATTTGTACGCCTCTATTTGAAGTAACGAAGTTCACGGTGAACGAACTATCGGTGTTGAAGTATAATAGAAGTTGTAGATGATAGATCATCATCCACTCTTAAATGCATTTGCAACAGTGCACTATCATCCTCAATTAGATCGCATAGGTTGGCAGCTGTTCCAACAACGACAATTTATGACATCTACAAGTACCTTTGTGTCAAATTGTCGCGCTAAACGCTGTTCACAACTCTGTTTTTGGATGTTGTACACTTACATCGTGGACGGTAATAACACATAGTACCATTTTCAAACTTGTGTATACGAAAGAGACAAAAGGTGCAAAACAAATGAAACAGAAAATTTCATACTTGGAGGACTGAGAAATATGCTGTGATTAATAAAGGCAATAAAACGATGTTCCGGGAGTGTTACGTACCACATCATCTGTAAAACGGCACCACGAAACAAATTACAAACCCCTTAGCCAAAAAAGCGAACCAGGGCAAAAGGAATTCATTACACGTCCTAATAAACACAGAAACAGACAGTCGACATCAATAATTAAGAATGTTAGCAGGATTGTCATACCAATTCTGCAAGTTGCTCAGTTGTAAATATCACTGCCTGGCATGGTAAACCTTTTTGGGAACGAGGACTTTTTGAAAAAAGCCTGACTAGCATGTGCCACATCACTCTTTGAAGACTTTTCGAATTAAAGGTAAGGTAATTGAGCCCATCAACGATAGTCCTTTATCCAGAAATGCTATAAAAGACAGAATAAGACAATCATAAAATTGATGGAAAATGTAAAATAACAATAAAAAATGAGAGCAAGACCTCGCCTTACACTTGGCTGTGTCTTGACGTTAGTGTAGATGTAACTAAACCTCCCCGTTTTGCTGGATTTCTTTTTAGTAAATGACATCAAAGAAGAGCTGATTGGAATGATATCGTTGCCAGCTACCACTGAGAGAACAGATATTTGAATGGCTGTTAAAAATTCACTTGCTGGAAAAGAAATAGATTGAAGCAAATTTGTTTCCATGACGACTGATTGTTCTCCCAATAAGGCGGGCAAAAAAATGGTTTTATTAGTTTATTCCAATCACGTATTGGACGTTCTATTATTGAATTCCATTGAATTATACAGCAACGCGCGTCGTGTGCAAAGGATGGTTTCGCTTACCTTGATAATATAATGTCCGTAGTCACTAAATTAGTGAACCTTATATCATCGCAACGTTCTAATAAAGGAAAATTCGAATTTTTATTAGATGAAGTCAGCTGTACTGCTGTATAAAAAATCTTCAAAGTTTTGTGGATTGTTTGGAAGAAACCAGTCTGTTTTAGCAACATAAGGGAACACTGTGCAACTGGAAATACAGTTAATGCATGTCCCGCTGTCTAAAAAACTGATGTTTCTTTTTACATGCATATGCCAGTATTTCGGTGATTTGAACGTAAAGCTTCAAAGCATCCTCAAAACTTTTATTGTTACGATAGATTTTGTTCGCTCTTTTGAGACTCAACTGCAAGTTTTTAATAACGATAGTGTTTCCACAAACTACAAGTACTTCCCAAATCCGAAAAAAAATTACTAGCGATTTGGATTTATACAAAAAGCCAGAACAAGGAAATGTCACTAGGGAATTTTCTTGGGTAATACGTTCTTCAGTCGAAGAATTTTCATCGAGATTTTCTCGCTTAAAAGAATTGTCAGAAACACTAAAATTTATTATGTATCGAGATTTGACTTCACTGGATATTCTGGAGATGCCTAATTTTGAGTGGATCGAAATGGAAGAAAGTGAAATGCAGCTGATTGATTTGCAGTGCAATTTTTTTCTTTTTTTCTGGTTGATGTGGCTCTTCGGGAATTACCCTCCTGTACCACCCTCGTTATCTGAGAGTAGCAATTGCAACTTACATCCTCCATTATTTGCTGGGCGCATTCCAATCTTTGTCTTCCTCTACAGTTTTTATCTTGTTCAAATGGACTCAGAAATGAACCGAAACAAGAAAAGAGCTGGAAATAAACGAATTAGAAAAAGTGTCGGGCAGTGTGAGCATAAAACGACCCTTAATCCCGCTGTTCTGTTCACTTTCACTATACAAATATACTGTTCGGATCAATAAGACCCGACATAATAAAAAGCTGCAAAAATCTACTCACATATACTTTTCGTACAGTTGTAAGCCATCGAATTCTTACACCTGCCTTTCCCTCAGGTTTTTGTATGCTCCAGACCATTCTCAGAAAACCTTCTGCTTTTGGAAAACGCTTCCATCACGCAATGTGCTCAGCTACCAGTAACTTTCCAACTTCCCCAAAAATATTTTCCTTCTAGTCAATTTTATTGCAGTCCAATAAGCGACAATTGAAGTCCACAAGACATATGTGCTATAAGCAACATCAAGAATATAACGAAATAATAAGCCATTAGTTGCATAAAAGAAATTTAATTTCTTTACCGGTTTTGGACACTTAGTGTCCTTCTTCAGAAGGTTATGTCTATCGCATTATTTGCAATCGTCAACAATAATGTGCACTGCCCCTGCATATATTCTTTTGAGCCATGGCATTTTGCTGTATTTCAAAGTGGCAACCAAGCGATTATTTCAGTTGATATCCGTGTGACTTGAGACAAGCCACCAAATTTTCGGAAAAAATATCATTCACACAATCCTGAAGCTATGAAAGGACGCTAAATGTGAGAACTATCACACTATCGACCTGCTGCTTATAAATACTGAAGAATGGGAACGAAAACTGAGAACTTGGGTTTAGTAAAAGAAAAAACTCTTTAGTCCTGCTATGAAAGTTTTTGCCACTTCCGTCATCGTCTCTTCGACAAAAGTGGATCATCGGCGGCATCACTGCGACTCGGCTGTGCTTGCACCTCCCTTATAAGGAGAACGACAACTGCTCGGCAGTGAGCTCTACTCTGCCGTATTCCATTAGTGGCTGGAAACGCGTCGCGGTGGAGGCACGCCGACGTGTGTCCAACGAGCCGCTGTCCGCCCTCTGTGACGCAGCCAGCACAGTGGGTGACCCGTGCGCGCCGACACGCAGTCGCCCGCCAGAGGAATTCCGCGCACGCAACACACCCATATGTCACTGTCCACACCTCCACGACTGCTGCATGCACTGGCCTCAGGCATGGACTTCTTTCGACAATATCCTTCTTTCAATTAAATCTGAGAGTCCAGTAATCGATAAAAAGAAGGAAGAACGAGATTGTAAGTTCTTTACTACTTAAAACTATTCAGCTATAAAGATGCTGATTGTTACACTACTGGCCATTAAAATTGCTACACCACGAAGATGACGTGCTACAGACGCGAAATTTAACCGATAGGAAGAAGATGCTGTGACATGCAAATGATTAGCTTTTCAGGGCATTCACACAAGATTGGTGCCGGTGGCGACACCTACAACCGATTTCTCATACACGAACAGCAGTTGACCGGCGTTGCCTGGTGAAATGTTGTTGTGATGCCTCCTGTAAGGAGGAGAAATGCGTACCATCACGTTTCCGACTTTGATGAAGGTCGGATTGTAGCCTATCGCGATTGCGGTTTATCGTATCGCGACATTGCTGCTCGCGTTGGTCGAGATCCAATGACTGTTAGCAGAATACGGAATCGGTGGGTTCAGGAGGGTAATACGGAACGCCGTGCTGGATCCCAACGGCCTCGTATCACTAGCAGTCGAGATGACGGGCATCTTATCCGCATGGCTGTAACGGATCGTGCAGCCACGTCTCTATCCCTGAGTCAACAGATGGGGTCGTTTGCAAGACAACAACCATCTGCACGAACAGTTGCACGACGTTTGCAGCAGCATGGACTATCAGCTCGGAGACCATGGCTGCGGTTACCCTTGAGCGCCTGCGATGGTGTACTCAACGACGAACCTGTGTGCACGAATGGCAAAACGTCATTTTTTCGGTTGAATCCAGGTTCTGTTTACAGCATCATGATGGTCGCATCCGTGTTTGGTGACATCGAGGTGAACGCACATTGGAAGCGTGTATTCGTCGTCGCCATACTGGCGTATCACCCGGCGTGCTTACACCTCTCGGTCACCTCTTGTTCGCATTGACGACACTTTGAATAGTGGACGTTACATTCCAGATGTGTTACGACCCGTGGCTCTACCCTTCATTCGATCCCTGCGAAATCCTACATTTCAGCAGGATAATGCACGACCGCATGTTGCAGGTCCTGTACGGGCCTTTCTGGATACAGAAAATGTTCAACTGCTGCCCTGGCCACCACATTCTCACCAATGGAAAACGTCTGGTCTATGGTAGCCGAGCAACTGGCTCGTCACAATACGCCAATCACTGAACTGTGGTATCGTGTTGAAGCTTGCATGGGCAGCTGCACCTGTACACGCCATCCAAGGTCTGGTTGACTCAATGCCCAGGCGTATCAAGGCCGTTATTACGGCAAGAGGTGGTTGTTCTGGGTACTGATTTCTCGGGATCTATGCACCCAAATTGCGTGAAAACGTAATCACATGTCAGTTCTAGTATAATACGTTTGTCCAATGAATACCCGTTTATCATCTGCATTTCTTCTTGATGCAGCAATTTTAATGTCCAGTAGTGTATAATTAAAGTACAGCTACTCACAGAGTTTCAGGATGGGCTGTAATTACCGTATAGCAGTGAAACTTGGTAGATATTGTAACGCATTTATGCTCACACTGTTCACTCACGTTATAGCTTGTCAAACGACAGCGTGAACGTCAGACTGTCACACAAACAGTGTACAGCGCCAGATTTGCACCTCGTGGCCACAATTAGAACAATTTTTTTTACTAGAGTCAATCGGGTCGACATCATTGCATTAGCATATCTACAAAGAGTCACTGCGATATGATAATTACAGCTACACTGGACAGCCGTGAGTAGCTGCACTTCAGCTATAATCACTCGCTATTATGTATGAAATAGTGTACCACTGTGTGTGGTTCGTGCAAATGTTACACGGTTATTGTCAAACAAAGAAAAGGGGTCAGCGCAAATTTGCTCTAGATGAGTGCGAATACACTGTTGAATTGTCATTCGCATGACACCTGTAGTAACGAGTACTGAATTCTAGTGGTTATTTTGGGGGCCCAATGTTGAGCATTAATATTGTAGAGTCTCTACTGCGCCTTCAACTGTGTTTCGCATTTGAGAAATCTTCCAGAAATGTGCAACCGAGTTCTCTAGAAATCCATGACTGGATAGTAGATAGTATTGGCATCACGTCCGTCCAGGTCCACATAGCGTATTATGACATGGCGGAATACTGTTTCTTTGTAAAGTTTTTAGACCAGATACAACTGGAGAAAATTTTGGTTAATATTGGTGGGAAAGCAGAGTTCCGACATCGTGATTAGTCGGTGAGTACAGTTTCAATAACTAACGCTGACATTGACTATAAACAAGTGCGAGTGTTCAATTTTCCACCTGAGGTTGAGAATTGTTTTCTTAGAGATATCCTCGCCAAATACGGTGACATCCGACAGATTAGATAAGAAAAATGGTCGAGTCGTCCCAAACTCCAATGTTATAGTGGGGTTCGCTCAATGGACACGGCCGTTAAAGTCAATATCCCATCTTATATAATGGTTTGTGGTTATAAGGCTCATCTCGTTTACGATGCACAAGTAGGCACTTGTTTTATCTGTAAAACGAGTGGCCATTTACAACATGATAGCCCACGGCGCGTTGTCGTACTTCGAAACAATCTGCAACAACGACAGAGATTAACATTGGTTGATGTCCTAACTCAAAATCAGACGCCTTCTGTGATTGATTTCCAACCAAGTGCATCTGTGTCAGAGGACAACGATCTCGGTAACGACACCTTCCCACCCTTACCTCAGAAACCCGTAGCCTGTCACCCCTTAGCCGCCGATGTTGCACTATCTGTCGGTAACAAACGACGCCGTACTAGTGACGGTAGTGGCTCCGGTGACCAAGTCGTAAAAAATCTAACCGATGACGCGGAGTCAAGGGCCCCCACACAGGACACGCATATGTCGGATGGCTCAGCTACGACCCGCTAAATTCACATTCAAACTCCCGACGCAGAAACTGTCAATACGAGTGCAGTCGAGTGTTTACAGCAAACCGTTCCGACGCTGCTTCTCGCCTCGCCACAGATGGTCAACACACAAGAGGCGGCAGTCTGTCAACTGCAAATCGTAAACACAGAGGATGATGCACGCGGTGTAGAGCAGAACATAAACACCCGCCACCTCGGAACTGCTTCCAAACAACGCGAGGAACCGGGAAGCTGTATACAAACAGCCAGTACGGCTCCAAACAAACACAATGAGCCTACTGAAGCCGCGTCTTCGGACTTGCCGTCACCCGTTCCGAAGCAAGGACTTTCACATACTGCTTACAGCCATCACTCTCCGACTCCGCCGTCTTCTATGACACTTCGGACGACTGTGTGACGGCAAAATAAAGTTAAACCAAATAACTCCGTGGCTGGAAGTAAGTCAAAAAGTAAATTCAGCGCAAAAACTGGTACAAAAACTGCGGATGTAGGTTCGAAGTCCGACGGTGAGATAGACTGGGCTTCCTACACTTCCCAACACCCACACGTCTGACGATCATGAGTCAAGCTTATAAGTTTTTATCCCTGAACATTAATAGAGTTAGGACAGATTTAAAATTAGCAATGCTGCGACAGTTTATCTATGAGTCCGAAGCTGATATAGGTCTGTTACGAGAAGTGTCTATCTTAAGTTTTCATGTATCAGGATTTGCAACAATCGTAAACACCACGGCGGAAGGGGGTACATGTACGGCCATTCTATCACGAGACGGAATCCCAGTGAGCAATATCGAAATTCTGGACTCCGGTAGAGGCATAGGTTGCCAAATTTTTGACGTCACCCTCGTCAATATTTATGCTCCATCTGGAATGACCCTAAAATCGGAAAGAGCTAACTTCTTTAAACAAGACATCATCTACTTGTTACGCCGCAACCCAACCCAGTTGATGATTAGTGGTGATTTTAACTGTGTGATCCACAGGAAAGACCAATCGCCAAACTTTAATTACTGTAGGGAACTACATGATCTGGTGCGTCACCTGCGGCTGAAGGATGTGTGGGAACTAAAATTTCCTACCTTGGTAAAGTACACGTACCTGAGCGCCATCGCATGAAGCCGTCTAGACCGTTTGCACATCTCTGAGAACGTTTGCCAACATGTTCTGGACGTCGATGTCATTCCGGCTAGTTTCTCTGACCAAACAGCATACTAAATGGCACAGGATTCCGTGGAGCCTAAATGTTTCTCTTCTCGCCGATGCCGCGCTACAAGATGTCATCTCCACGACATGGGCGGATTGTCTCAAGCAATGCTGCAGACATCCGAGCAAGATAGCCTGGTGGAATGTTGTGGTCAAACTGAAAATGCGGTTGTCCTTAGGAAACTACGGTTGGCAACGGGCCCAAGATGCCAAACGCACGATTGATTTTTACCAGACAGTTCTGCGAGAGTTGTATGCGACTACGTCACCAACCAACACGCAGCTGCCGACCATCAAACAAATCAAGGCGAAGCTTATAGGCATAAAGCGAACGCAGCTTGAAGGATTGAAGATCAGATCTAAAGCAAAATCTCTTCAAGAGGACGAACTTGCAACGCTGTATCACCTCATAAAACATCGTGCCCATCGCAAGCGAGCTTTTATTGAGGAGCTGGACACAGAAGATGGACTCCGTTTGACCCGACAGAGTAATATTCTTACTGCAGTATACCGGTACTTCACGTATCTGTACTCGCAATGCGATACATATGGTGATGACGGCGGCGATATCGTGCGTGCTCTGCCCACCGTAGTCACGCTTGCGGAAAACTCAGCGGTCGTACACGGTTTTCCTCCAGACGAAGTCCTTGAACTTACTTCTGGCTCGCCATCGAATAAATCCCCTGGCCATGATGGTTTGCCACGGGAATTTTATGTGCGTTTCTGGCCCATAATTGGAGACACATTTACAGATGTTCTCAATGAAGTGATGTGAGGGAGTGACGTACCGGCCGAAATGAAGGAAGGTCGAATTGTATTGATACCATAAAGCAAACACCGAAAAACCTTAGATAACTTCCGACCGATTACTTTACTCAATTTTGATTACAAAACCTTTGCCGGAGCACTCAATAGCAGACTGTCTCCATTAATGAAGTAAGTGATTCACAACCGTCAATCATGCTTCCCTGGTCGCACTATTATGACGCCCCTTTCGGAATATAAAGATGTAATAGCCATAGCGTCAGTCACTAACGTGAATCACGCGTTGCTGTTGCATTTGATCGCGTCCGCCACGAGTACGTCCTACAGCTACTGCAGCGGTGTGGTTTTCATCAACGGGTTATTAATGTAGTGCAACATTTCGTCACGTGCATTACAACCAGAGTCAGCGTAAATGGACAGCTTACTCAACCCATCGAGGTCCAAGGAGGAGTGCCGCAGGGGAGCACTCTCTCCATGATGTTATTTGTTTTACCGCTCGAGCCGCTCTTACGCTCTATTCATGACAAACATGCAGGCCTTTCGATCGCCGGGACGTCCTTCGCGGTTCGTGCTTACGCCGACGACGTCGGAGTGTTAATGCGCAACGACGGAGACGTATCAACCCTCAAGACCGCGGTAGACGAGTACTGAGGTGCTTCCGGTGCTAAAATCAACGCCGATAAATGCACCTTTGTCAACATTCGAGGATTCGACGCAGTTATTGTACCTTGGGCGAAGCGTGTCGAAGCCCACACCACTCTGGGGACGATTATCGACAAATGCCCGCTAAAAATGAATGCAAAAGATTGGAAGCAGGTCACCAATTAAATGCAACGTGCCATCTATGAAAACAATTGGCGGTCTTTTGACATTCTCCAACGCATACGACTCCTCAGCAGTTATATATTCAGTAAAGCGTACTGTTGTTGTTGTTGTGGTCTTCAGTCCTGAGACTGGTTTGATGCAGCTTTCCATGCTACTCTATCCTGTGCAAGCTTCTTCATCTCCCAGTACCTACTGCAACCTACATCCTTCTGAATCTGCTTAGTGTATTCATATCTTGGTCTCCCTCTACGATTTTTACCCTCCACGCTGTCCTCCAATACTAAATTAATGATCCCTTGATGCCTCAGAAAATGTCCTACCAACCGATCTCTTCTTCTGGTCAAGTTGTGCGACAAACTTCCCTTCTCCCCAATCCTATTCAATACTTCCTCATTAGTTATGTGATCTACCCATCTAATCTTCAGCATTCTTCTGTAGCACCACATTTCAAAAGCTTCTATTCTCTTCTTGTCCAAACTATACTCGATGTTAACAAATTTCTCTTCTTCAGAAACGCTTTCCTTGCCATTGCCAGTCTACATTTTATATCTTCTCTACTTCGACCATCATCAGTTATTTTGCTCCCCAAATAGCAAAACTCCTTTACTACTTTAAGTGTCTCATTTCCTAATCTAATTCCCTCAGCATCACCCGACTTAATTCGACCACATGCAATTATCCTCGTTTTGCTTTTGTTGATGTTCATCTTATATCCTCCTTTCAAGACACTATCCATTCCATTCAACTGCTCTTCCAAGTTCTTTGCTGTCTCTGGCAGAATTACAATGTCATCGGCGAACCTCAAAGTTTATATTTCTTCTCCATGGATTTTAATACCTACTCCGAATTTTTCTTTTGTTTCCTTTACTGCTTGCTCAATATACAGATTGAATAACATCGGGGAGAGGCTAAAACCCTGTCTTTCTCCCTTCCCAACAACTGCTTCCCTTTCATGTCCCTTGACTCTTATAACTGCCATCTGGTTTCTGTACAAATTGTAAATAGCCTTTCGCTCCCAGTATTTTACCCCTGCCACCTTTATAATTTGAAAGAGAGTATTCCAGTCAACATTGTCAAAAGCTCTCTCTAAGTCCACAAATGCTAGAAACGTAGGTTTGCCTTTCCTTAATCTTTCTTCTAAGATAAGTCGTAAGGTCAGTATTGCCTCACGTGTTCCAGTATTTCTACGGAATCGAAACTGATCTTCCCCGAGGTCTGTTTCTACTAGTTTTTCCATTCGTCTGTAAAGAATTCGTGTTAGTATTTTGCAGCTGTGGCTGATTAAACTGATTGTTCGGTAATTTTCACATCTGTCAACACCTGCTTTCTTTGGGATTGGAATTATTATATTCTTCTTGAAGTCTGAAGTTATTTCGCCTGTTTCATACAACCTGCTCACCAGATGGTAGAGTTTTGTCAGGACTGGCTCTCCCAAGGCGGTCAGTAGTTCCAATGGAATCTTGTCTACTTCTGGGGCCTTGTTTCGACTCAGGTCTTTCAGTGCTCTGTCAAACTCTTCACGCAGTATCGTATCTCCCATTTCTTCTTCATCTACATCCTCTTCCATTTCCATAATATTGTCCTCATATACATCGCCCTTGTATAGACCCTCTATATACTCCTTCCACCTTTCTGCTTTCCCTTCTTTGCTTAGAACTGGGTTTCCATCTGAGCTCTTGATGTTCATACAAGTGGTTCTCTTCTCTCCAATGGTCTCTTTAATTTTCCTGTAGGCAGTATCTATCTTACCCCTAGTGAGATAAGCCTCTACATCCTTGCATTTGTCCTCTAGCCATCCCTGCTTAGCCATTTTGCACTTCCTGTCGATCTCATTTTTGAGACGTTTGTATTCCTTTTTGCTTGCTCATTTACTGCATTTTTATATTTTCTCCTTTCATCAATTAAATTCAATATTTCTTCTGTTACCCAAGGATTTCTACTAGCCCTCGTCTTTTTACCTACTTAATCCTCTGCTGCGTTCACTACTTCATCGCTCAAAGCTACCCATTCTTCTTCTACTGTATTTCTTTCCCCCATTCCTGTCAATTGTTCCCTTATGCTCTCCTTGAAACTCTGTACAACCTCTGGTTCTTTCAGTTTATCCAGGTCCCATCTCCTTAAGTTCCCACCTTTTTGCAGTTTCTTCAGTTTTAATCTACAGGTCATATCCAATAGATTGTGGTCAGAGTCAACATCTGCCCCTGGAAATGTCTTACAAATTAAAACCTGGTTCCTAAATCTCTGTGTTAACATTATATAATCTATCTGATACCTTTTAGTATCTCCAGGGTTCTTCCATGTATACAACCTTCTTTCATGATTCTTAAACCAAGTGTTAGCTATGATTAAGTTGTGCTCTGTGCAAAATTCTACCAGGCGGCTTCCTCTTTCATTTCTTAGCCCCAATCCATATTCACCTACTACGTTTCCTTCTCTCCCTTTTTACTACTGCCAAATTCCAGTCACCCATGGCTATTAAATTTTCGTCACCCTTCATTATCTGAATAATTTCTTTTATTCCATCATACATTTCTTCAATTTCTTCGTCATCTGCAGAGCTAGTTGGCATATAAAATTGTACTACTGTAGTAGGTGTGGGCTTCGTATCTAACTTGGCCACAATAATGCGTTCACTAAGCTGTTTGTAGTAGCTTACCCGCATTCCTATTTTCCTATTCATTATTAAACCTACTCCTGCATTACCCCTATTTGATTTTGTGTTTATAACCCTGTAGTCACCTGACCATAAGTCTTGTTCCTCCTGCCACCGAACTTCGCTAATTCCCACTATATCTAACTTTAACCTATCCATTTCCCTTTTTAAATTTTCTAACCTACCTGCCCGATTAAGTGATCTGACATTCCACGCTCCGATCCGTAGAATGCCAGTTTTCTTTCTCCTGATAACGACATTCTCTTGAGTAGTCCCCGCCCGGAGATCCGAATGGGGGACTATTTTACCTCCGGAATATTTTACCCAAGAGGACGCCATCATCATTTAATCATACAGTAAAGCTGCATGCCCTCGGGAAAAATTACAGCCGTAGTTTTCCCTAGCTTTCAGCCGTTCGCAGTACCGGTACAGCAAGGCCGTTTTGGTTATTGTTACAAGGCCAGATCAGTCAATCATCCAGACCGTTGCCCTTGCAACTACTGAAAAGGCTGCTGCCCCTCTTCAGGAACCACACGTTTGTCTGGCCTCTCAACAGATACCCCTCCGTTGTGGTTGCACCTACGGTACGGCTATCCGTATTGCTGAGGCACGCAAGCCTTCCCACCAACGGCAAAGTCCATGCTTCATGGGGGGAGGTAAAGCGTACTATACGGCCCAAATATTTCCAGTCCCCAAGATGCAGACCAAACACGTGATGAAACTTTCTAATAGATTTATCTGGCAAGGGCATCTGTTCAAAGTGAAATACGCCACGCTGACGTCTTCCAGACAGGCCGGCGGACTCAACATGCCTGACATTAACCGAAAGTGTACTGCGTTATATATTAAACGAATCACCCACTTGTTGGACAAGGAACCTCTCAGCGTAACCAGTTGGCTCTTCCGAATCTTGCAACCCACCGATATGCACCCACTCATTGATGGAGGTGAAATGCATTACAAACTACGACATGTCAAGCAGTTTTTTCTTGAAGTAAGCTATATTGATGGACATTATTTCACGCCAGATTTATCGACGACGCACCCGTTATTAAAAAGATCGGCATCTCCAATAGTCCGGAATCCCACTGAACTTAAATAGCCGAGTGTTCATTGGAAGGCAGTTTGGGACAACATACGTTTAACTGTCCACAGTGCTGAGGTGGCGTCCACATGGTATAAAGTGGTAAACCATGGTATACCCACTAATGAAAGGTTGCACAGAATCGGCTTATGTGACAGTGATAAATGCGTCCGTTGTGGTGTGGTCGACACCTTAAACCATCGCTTCACTTGTGGCGGCCATCTCAGTAACTGGAAATGGGTGCAGGTGCAGGTGAAGAGTCTAACCGATTGGAGGCCCTAGCCACACTGCATTTCCATTAATTCGCAAATGTAACAAAACTGACGTCGTAAAGAAGTAAATGTTATCGCAGAAAAATAACAAAGACTGTAATCAATTAATATGATCTGCGGGCCTGATTACCCGCAGCAGCCCAGCCAGCCACTGCACCAACATACTGCTCCGGCCGGACACGAAACATTTTCCCGCTACCAAGAAGAGCACCGTGATTTGGCTGTTAGGAAAGTTTGTGACATATATCATCATCCACAATAGTGAAGATAATCTCATTAGTTTCGAGGCTTATATGGGAACGACACGTTGGAATATGAAACGTTACCCAAATTTCAGGACGATGTTTGGTAACATGTTAGAAATAATTTTTGAAAAACAAGGCGTAGGGTAATTCTCGACGCCGGTAAGGACACAAATCACATGCAAGACTATGTAGCGAACAAAATACACAACGAATATGGGCTTACACATGTTCCTAGGACTGCTCCCGACTTCTCAGTGGTGTTATTAACTTCATTTGACTTTTTCATTAACTTATATTCCCTGTGCATGTCTTTGTTATCCGTTTGTATGCTCCAAATGACTAACTGTGAAGAGTTTAGAAGGTTGTGAAATCGCAGAACTGCAGTTCTAGTTAAGACAGTCAATTTATATATATATATATATATATATATATATATATATATATATATATATATATATTGTAATTCTCTTTAATATGTTTGCGTTTTGGTTCTGTGTCTCTGTCTGGACTGATGATGCTAGTGTCAGTTTAATATTTTTGTTCTGTCTTGTAAGCTTACAAATGGCACTATATTGAAATGTATTCTTCAGTCTGTTGTAGGATACATTTCGCGTTGAAACAGTTCCAGCATTTCATTATTTTGTTTTTGTGCTTATGTGCTTATATGTTTTAATAAAGGGAAAGAAAGTGGTAAGCGTGACGGAATGTCAAACCTAATGATCCGGGTTCGATTCCCGGGTGGGTCGGAGATTTTCTCCGTTCAGGGAGTGGGTGTTGTGTTGTCCGTATCATCATCATTTCGTCTCCATCAACACGCAAGTCGGCGACGTGGCGTCAACTCGAAAGACTGGTATCAGGTGAAGAGTTTAACCAATTGGAGGCCCTAGCCACACTGCATTTCCATTAATTCGCAAATTTAACAAAACTGACGTCGTAACGAAGTAAATATTATCGCAGAAAAATAACAAAGACTGTAATCAATTAATATGATCTGCGAATGTAATTGCAATCTCTATTCCTTTTGCTACATGATCACTCTCTCTTCCCTTTTGTTTCTGCGTAGTGTAAGAAGACATTTTGTGACGAGGCACGAAAACGTTTAAGTTTCATGTAATATTTAGCCTAAATATAAAGAAATATTACTTAAAAATGTGGTAAAATTTAATATTTTCCAGCTCCTATATTCATGAAGCTGCAAAATTATGTCTTTATGCAATTTTTATCGGGGAACATTAGTGGAGAGGTCAACGCCGTTGTTCTAAATGATAACGGCCCAGAGTCGTAATAATTATCTTAATATTTGCTAATTTTCACAAATAAAAATAAAACTGTAGGAATTTTTTTGATCCTCGCTTAACGAAATTGCATGAATCTCCTTAGCCTTGCATTTTCATAACAGTAGAAAATAATTAACAAAGGTCAATTTCAATAGCAAACCTAGAATTATATATCTGGAATTTTGTGTGTTGATGGTGTCTTTTAATATAAAAACACCGTGTCGGGCAAACTAACTGCGATAAGTACCACGACTGAGTCACCGACGTAAATAATTTTCCAAATGTCAGCCAGAATAACTCTAACTCCAACTTTTCGTAATATATAAAAATCAATACATTAAAAGCTACCACATTATCATCCTTTCCCTACTTCCTGTCAGTGGGTTTTATATATTCCTTCCATCTCCGATTTTGTGGAAAACGACCTCATACCTTACGGGTCTACCTAATTTTTAACTTCCTTCTATGGCACCATATCTCAAATTCTTCTATTCTCTTCTTTTCCGGTTTTCCTACAGTCCATATTCCACTACCATACAATGCTGTGCTCCAAAAGTACATTCTCAAAATGTCTTTCTGAAATTTAGACCTACGTTTGATACAAATAGATTTCTCTTGCTCAGGAATGCCCTTTCTGCCAGTGCTCGCTTGCTTTTTATGTCCTCCTTGCTCCGTCCGACATGAGTTATTTTGCTGCCTAGGTAGCAGAATTCCTTAACTTATCTACTTCGTGATCGCTACTCCTGATGTTAAGTTTCTCAGTATTCTCATTTCTGCTGCATCTCGTTATTTTCTTTTTTCTTCGATTCCATATTCTGTACTCATTAAACTATTCATTCCATTACGTCAAAACAAGATTTGGTATAACTTTAAGGAAAAACACATGGAAGGTGGATCCGCTTTATTTCGTCATATGTTGCTTCATGGAATACACTTTATTGCTTAACCTCAATCATTATGATTACAAGTTAAACCTTGTCAAAAAGAATAACAGCGCTCACAATAACTTAAATAATTTGAACAGGATCAAATCATTAACAACAGACTCTAACAATTTAAACCATTCAGGAGGGCTTGAAGCCAGAAATAGGCAGTCCCCAGATATAAGTAAAAAGTAGCACCAACTAGGTGTGGCTGCAAGCTACGTTTTACCAGTAAAATTAACTACAAGTGACTGCCACTAAATGTACTAACAGTTTCCAACCATGGATAACACCTTAAAAAAATAGACAACGCCCCTCCACAATACAGAAAGGATAGCAAGTCACGCCATTGATTGTGGCTGTTGCAAAGCCCTTAACAATCTATGTGTCTTCAGTTTCTTTTCTTTCAATTGCTCGCTCATTTTCGATTTGTTGAAGCTGCACAATATAATGTTGCGTATGCTTGCAAAAATCAAGTTTCTCCATTTTCTTTGGTGCTTGGTTAATTAAAACATTCCTTAAGCAATAAAATACACGATCAAGTCACGCCACTGTTTATTGCTGTTGGGAAGCCCTTAGCACTTTATAATCCTTAATAAAATGTCTTAAGCAATAGAATACACAGTCCCCAAAAATACAGGCAAAGTTGCGAAGTATACAGTTTATAATGTGGCTCCCAGTTGGTACACACCAGTAGAAACAATGACAATGATCCATAAATAAATATACTTAGTACAGTCTCCTCCCGGCAAATACAAGGTGCGCTGGGAAGACGCAATCTTATCCTCCGACACATCACTATTAAAATTCTCTGCCTCTGCACAAGTTCTGAAAGCTTCGAGAGGTTTAAAATATACAAAAAAATGAAAAGAAACTTTTTGCTTATCTACATTTTCTCTTCTTGTTGTTGGCTGCAGTTCTTGAGTCTACGGATACATTCTTGTGGCTGAAATTTTGATTTAACGTAGTGGGTTCCTGATGACTAAACAACTGATGAAGATTTGCTTTATATTTCTTGAATTTTATTCTTTGTCAAATTTTTCAATAACACACCGTATTAACAATTTACACTTAATATTCCAAATTACATTGTTAGCGTCGATCATAAAAGACTCGTCTGTCTACATAAGAGGCATAACAGCTACTACTCTACATTCTGCAGTACACACAATATTCCAAAGGGTTTACGAAGCGAAAGAGCTTACATACTTTCTTGACAAATGAAGAGTCATCATCAAGTTATAACATTTTTTTCATAAATGAGTTCAGAAACAAATTTAATAACTAGCGTTAGATTGTACAATTAATAATAGCAATACTCAGGTACACCAGATATCTCGTAATTTCAAATATTCCCAAAAGAAGAATAATTTTAACTGTACATGCAGAGTGTAACAAATTAATTTCTTTTTATGCATATTAGTCCGAAATATAACACATTGTACACAAAATCAAATGAAATTCTTTCAGTGAAACAGCCGAGAATGTTCACCTATACCAGATTCTGGTCAGTTAGATTTATTGAAGGCAGCATGTGGAATTACCACAAGAAGCAGAACTCAACGACAGACACCCACGTATATTACTCGCACCCTTAAATCACAGCGGGAATTGTAGAAAAACTCCCAAATGAAAATAACTTCACCGTGAAAAAGATTATGGGAGGACTACTAAAAGAAAAAGAGGATCAGGTAGTGATTGTGAGTGGGGCTGGTAATAGTATTGATAGGGATGGGGAGTATGACATAGATGGTGACCTGGAAAAGATAGCCACTCAGACTGGCAACACGAATGTGCATTTCATGGAACTGTTTCAGCGCCACGATCGGCCTCATCTTAATACAGCCGTCAGGCGTAATAACATGAGACTTGGGGGTGCACTGATGACAGAAGGCATGAGTCACATTTCAGTGGTGTCGGTGGAGTCTATCAGCAGGAAGGGTTTCACTAGGCATGGCCTGCACCTCAACAGGTATGGAAAGGGGAGGTTGGCAAAGCTTATAGGTGACAGCATAGGTGGGGGTGGTGGGATCACTCGTGGGAAAATTCCTGTACTAGTTGGTGTTAGAGCTGTACCTTTTTTAGATCGAAGTCAGATGATAGGTATTCCTGCTTAAGGTAAGTCTCTCTAACAAAGAAACCACTTTCGACAAAGCTTAGGTATCCGAGTAATGAAGGAATTAGTATATTTCATCAAAATATACAAGGTATTAGAGATAAAGTTAGTGAACTGCTTATAGATGTTGACTCTGAAATTATTGGTATATCTGAACACTTCTTAAATAAGGAGATAATTCAGAGGCTTCCTTTACCAGAATACAGGTTGGCTGGCAGCTTTTCTAGGAGATCTTTGCGGTGTGGGGGAGTAGCATGTATGTGAAAAACAGTATCCCATTTGAGTCAATTGATGTTTCAAAGTACTGCACTGAAAAGGTGTTTGAATGTTGTGCAGGTGTGGTTAAATTTAGTGGAGCTAAACTTCTTACTGTTGTTATTTATAGATCCCCAGACTCCGATTTCACAACATTTTTGCTAAAGCTAGAGGAGGTTCTTGGTTCACTCTATAGGAAATACAAAAAGTTAGTTATATGTGGTGACTTCAATGTTAATTGTATAAGTGATTGTGCAAGGAAAAGGATGCTGGTAGACCTCCTTAATTCATATAATCTTATGCAAACCGTATTCTATCCAACGAGAGTGCAAGGGAACAGTAGAACAACCATAGAAAATATTTTTGTTCATTCCTCATTAGTAGAAGGGCATTCTGTTAGCAAAAAGGTGAATGGCCTTTCAGATCATGATGCACAAATTTTAAGTCTAAAAGATTTTTGTGCTGCAACACATGTTAAATATAGTTACCAACTTTTTAGGAAAGCTGATCCAGTTGCTGTAGAGACTTTTGTAAACCTTATCAAGGAACAAGAGTGGCAAGATGTTTATAGTGCTGATACAGTAGACGATAAATATAATGCTTTCCTCAAGAGTTTTCTCGTGCTCTTTGAAAGTTGCTTTCCGTTAGAACGTTCAAAACAGGGTACTAGCACAAACAGGCAGCCTGGGTGGCTGACTAAAGGAATAAGAATATCTTGTAGAACAAAGTGGCAATTATATCAAAACGTTAGAAACAGTCACAATCTAAATGCAGCAGCCCATTACAAACAGTATTGTAAGTTGCTTAAAAAAGTTGTTAGGAAGGCAAAAAGTAAGTGGTATGCAGATAGAATAGCTAAGTCTCAGGATAAAATTAAAACCATATGGTCAGTCGTAAAGGAAGTGGCTGGTCTGCAGAGACAGGTCAAGGATATAGAATCAGTGCGTAGTGGGAATGCCCGTGTTACTGATAAGTCGCATATATGTACAGTATTTAATAATCACTTTCTGAATATAGCAGGTGAACTAAATAGAAACCTAGTCCCAACAGGAAATCATATAGCGCTCTTAGAAAAAAGTGTTCCGAGACTGTTACCTGAAATGCTCCTCCATGATACTGACAAGAGGGAGATTGAGTTAATAAGTAAATCAATAAAGACCAAGAACTCTCATGGATATGACGGGGTATATAGCAGAATACTGAAGTATTGTTCCATGTATGTTAGCCCAGTACTTAGTTATATCTGTAACTTTTCCTTTAGGAGTGGTCTGTTTCCTGACCAATTAAAGTACTCAGTAGTGAAGCCACTTTATAAAAAGGGAGACAGGGATAGTGTTGACAATTATAGACCTGTTTCTATGCCGTCGGTGTTTGCTAAAGTTATCTAGGGGGTTGTATATACAAGGTTACTGGAGCATTTAAATTAACATAATTTGCTGTCAAATGTACAGTTTGGTTTTAGAAATGGCTTAACAACTGTAAATGCTATAGTCTCTTTTCTCTGTGAGGTTTTGGACGGATTAAATAAAAGGTTGCGAACGTTAGGTGTTTTCTTTGATTTAACGAAGGCTTTTGACTGTGTTGACCACAAAATATTACTGCAGAAGTTGGAACATTATGGAGTAAGGGGAGTAGCTTACAATTGGTTCGCCTCCTACTTTAAGAACAGAAAGCAGAAGGTAATCCTCCGCAATATTGAGAGTGGTAATGATGTTCAGTCCCAATGGGGCGTTCCCCTGGGGTCGGTGCTGGGGCCACTGCTGTTTCTTGTTTATATAAATGATATGCCTTCTAGTATTACAGGTGATTCAAAAATGTTTCTGTTTGCTGATGACACCAGCTTGGTAGTGAAGGATCTTGTGTGTAATATTAAAACATTATCAAATAATGTAGTTCATGAAATAAGTTCATGGCTTGTGGAAAATAATTTGATGCTAAATCACAGTAAGACTCAGTTTTTACAGTTTCTAACAATTCAACAAAAACTGATATTTTGATAAGATAGAGTGGGCATATTATAAGCGAGACGGAACAGTTCAAGTTCCTAGGCGTTCGGATAGATAGTAAGCTGTTGTGGAAAGCCCATGTTCAGGATCTTGTTCAGAAACTAAATGCCGCTTTATTTACCATTAGAACAGTATCTGAAAAAAGTGACATTTCAACACGAAAAGTTGTCTACTTCGCATATTTTCATACGCTTATGTCATATGCTATTATTTTTTGGGGTAATTATTCTGATTCAAAAAGGGTATTTTTGGCTCAAAAACGGGCTGTTCGAGCTATGTGTGGTGTAAGTTCGAAAACCTCTTGTCGACCCCTATTCAATAGTCTGGGATTTTTGAGATTGCCATCACAGTATATATTTTCTTTGATGTCGTTTGTTGTTAGCAATATTAGCTTATTCCCAAGAGTTAGCAGCTTTCACTCGGTTAATACTAGGCAGAAATCAAATCTGCATGTGGAATGCACTTCCTTGACTCTTGTGCAGAAAGGGGTGCAGTATTCTGCTGCATCCATTTTCAGTAAGCTAGCACAAGAACTCAAAAATCTTAGCAGTAGTTCAAACACTTTTAAGTCTAAACTGAAGAGTTTCCTCATGGCTCACTCCTTCTATTCTGTCGAGGAACTCCTGGAAGAGCTAAAAAATTAAGCAAATTCCAGTGTTACATTGTTGATTTTCTTTATTTAAACTTACGACTTGTCGCCTGAATATGTTTCTTATATTTCATTTTATCTGTTTCTACAATCTGCAACTGAATATGTTTCTTATATTTCATTTTATCTGTTTCTACAATCGTGTTATAATTTCATGTATTGACTCGTTCCATGACCATGGAGACTTCTCCTTAATGTGGTCCCACGGAACAATAAATAAATAAATAAAATATAAATAAATACAGCGTGCAGTTATCACAGCCAAGAGACAGCAAGCAGGCAATTTTTTCAATGACAGGAGTTAGCTAATGACTGCGAATAGAAAAGGAAAAACTGAACAGTTCATACTCATAAGTAAAACAACATAAAAATTTAACACGCTCCAGAAGTAGCAATAAGGGTGCAAGGCTTAAACGAGTAGTTAGGGAGCAGGTACAATGACATGGCACTTTGGGCTTGCAGGACACGCTACAAAGCTTGTGTGCTTGTTGAATTCACAATATTGGATAGCGCCAGAGTTCCAGATTAATTCGCGAGACTCAGTCGTAGCACGTATAAAACGATCAAATTTACTTAACTGGCGCCAACACGAGGCGGCTGATAGAGGTGTCAGATTGCGAGGCAACCTATACGTCGTGCGTCGACGGAAGTACTACCGCAGCAGGACAACAGTCTCTGCTACGAGCCCAGGAAACAGGAACGTGTCGTCCACTGCCAAACTTACTCAGCCAACACACATCAGAAGGGAACAGTAATCTTCTTAAATAAGGCTGCAGACGAGAATATCTAGGATGCAGGCAATATTGACTTATTCTAGAAGCAAGTGTACACACAAGTTACAAGCTTAACACTCCTTAAAATTACTTGAAAATTAACAAAGTGAAATATCGGTGCATGCAGATCCAAGTACTAGGGCATACTCATCTATAAAAGAGTGCCTTGGCTTCGATACAAACTATATTATAATTTCAATTTCATCAACTCAATTTGTAACAGAGAATGCTCGTACACTTACACCGAATATGACCTAGAACAACAAATTATCATCAGTTAACACTGACCGATGATCACCCCCAACATTCACACGGAGGCGCGTTTATATGTCAGGTCTAATTCCACATTAACACAGAAATAGCCTTACGACCTCAAATACTCATAGAAAACCACATGTAACTCAACTCAGATGTGAAGGAGCTACGACTTCCAGGATTCCAAGCAGAGGTGTTATTGTCTACAATCCTTAAAGGCTGTCTTTGAGGTTACAGAGTTGGCCGGGAACTTACTGATCAGGTTACACTTGGCGCCCGCTGCTCTTCCCGCAACTCACCGCTATCAATCCTTAATCCACCCGTAAAGGTCTGCCTCCTACCAACGTAACCACACGCGGCTTCTCGAGGTCCGTACCATGCAGCAGGAGACCCCCAAAGCCAACAACTTGCCAGCTACGTGCTCTCTAGGTAACTGCCAGTACCAGGGCCCGCCAAAAACCTGAAACACACGCCACGACCAAAGACCCTAGCTCCCAAAATAAGTTCAGGATCGATATCGACAGTCCCAGTAGTTACTAGCGCCAGTGAACGGCCACGCCCGCCAAAATCAAAGTCGCCACGGCGAAAGCAGATCCCGTAAAGTTTCTTCACTTTCATTGAGGGTAGCGATGTTGTCAGCGAATCTTATCACTGAGATCCTTTCACCCTGAAATCAAACAAAGATAAAATAGATACGTTGGAAACAGATTACAGGTGGCGGTCATAGACTTTTTATTATTACCTCGAAAAGGATCACACTGCGGCCATGAAAACTGGAGACGATGTTACTGTTTCCTACGTTTTCGTTCTTAGATGCTATACATTTTTTCCCCAATGATGATGATTTGAGAGAGATCTTGGTTTTAAAAGATTGCAACTTGGCTGTTCGCGAAAAGAACTGCTTCGAAAATCGCGTCATCATCGTTCTGAAAATGCCTCTAGTGCAATGCTCTCTCCAGCTAAGGACCGTGTCCAGTGCATAGAGAACTGCACCGTCGTGCGACAAAACCAAAACTTTTCGACAGCTTCCCGCCAGGCTTAGTCTTAACGGACTATTGTAATCTCGTTTGTCCGGAGATTTCGGTAGTATTCCTCTGTTACAGTTTGCTCCTTACGTGCGTAATCTGTTAGAAACACACCATCGAAGTCCCGAAAACGATCCAGCATCACGTGAATATTTTGGCAGAGATGAATCGACAGGTTTCCACATATCTGTTTGCTCTATTGTTTCATGGTCATAGTGAGTGAAGTCGTATGCTATTGCAAGAGGTGATTCTTGGGAAGGCCCAAGCAGAGGTAGTTGTGTGTCAGGAGCCACTCTCCCAGTTAGCCCATTGTCAGTTTTCCTCAGAAGGACCGTGGTGAACTGTAGTCTCTGATAGGCGTAGTGAAAGAAGGTTAAGAATTAGTATTTATTTCGATAAGTTACAATCAGTGCCTTAACTTCTATTGGCAGTGACTGTCGATATCTGTCGAGGACTGGCGTCGTAAAAGGCCTTCAAAGGTAGCTGACGCTGCACTTGCCGGCTGCTGCTCTGGCGGTTTGCCATCTGCTGTGACTCCGGCGCTGACGATACCGCGATACCACGGCAGTGAATGAAGGCAGCACGTGTGACATACACAAGACAATTTGGAAGGTCCTCTGTCCCCTCCCGCTTACCGCCACTCATCTGTTGAACGGCGATGACGGTTGCCGTGTAGCCGTGTAGCTGGACGATCTTGGCCTCCCTTTCAGGTAGCACCTGATCAGTACGCCAAAGTATCATGAAAGCTGGTGTCGTGACCTGGTACGATAGGGAAGACCTCTGCTTCCGCCCATCTACGCCGGGTATGCTATGGTGCATAACTCTGCCGCTGATGATTATAGCGAGGCAGCCATCTCTCCCTGTAGCGACTGTCGTGCAGGAAATCTTCGAGAGACTTGTGCCAAACGTCACTTTACTGTACTTTACTGTACTCAGGGAATTGAGTGGTAACATTGTATACACCATCGATTCAGCTGACTGCCTTACGAGCTAAAATTTTGGAGTATTTATGAAGCGAAGTAGGAGCTAATGGTTACCCGACGCCACTTGTAACTACATAGGTGTTGCTATTACGAAGGTATCAGCGATTCTCACTCAGCCGTGCTTACTTGAAGAGTTTGCACGTAACGAAGCTGACGTGATCCTGCCTAGCTGCTCTGCCCCACTATGTTTCTACTGAGGTCCGCTGTCCGGCTCACCAGAAGCGTCGATATTGTGTTTTCCACTGAACCACTCTCAGTGGTGAAACGTCACTCCCGGGCGGTCTAAGGCGCTGCAGTTATGGACTGTGCGGCAGGTCCCGGCGGAGGTTCGAGTCCTCTCTCGGGCATGGGTGTGTGTGTTTATCCTTAGCATAATTTAGGTTAAGTAGTGTATAAGCTTAGGAACTAATGACCTTAGCAGTTAAGTCCCATAATATTTCGCACACATTTTTTCGAAACGTTATTCTTTGCACCCATCTCGTGTCGACACCGCTGTAATATAAGCGAGATAGCTTCGTCTGGTCTGGGGCTTTGATCATTTTAACCGTTTGCTGCCTTGCATGCTGACATCGAAATAAGTGTCCAAGGAATAGAAAAGCAACCGAAATCACTCAACAGATGAAAGTCCACTGGACCTGACGGGATACCAACTCGATTCTACACAGAGTACGCCAAAGAACTTGCCCCCCTTCTAACAGCCGTGTACCACAAGTCTGTAGAGGAACGGAAGGTTCGAAATAATTGGAAAAGAGCACAGGTAGTCCCAGTTTTCAAGAAGGGTCGTCGAGCAGATGCGCAAAACTATAGGCCTATCTCTCTGACATCGATCTGATGTAGAATTTTACAACATGTTTTTTGTTCTGGAAACCCAGAATCTACTCTGTAGGAATCAACATGGATTCCGGAAATAGCGATCGTATGAGACCCAACTCGCTTTATTTGCTCATGAGACCCAGAAAATATTAGATACAGGCTCCCACGTAGATGCCATTTTCCTTCACTTCCGGAAAGCGTTCGATACAGTTCCGCACTGTCGCCGGATACACAAAGTAAGAGCCTACGGGATATCAACCAGCTGTGTGGCTGGATTGAAGAGTTTTTAGCAAACAGAACACAGCATGTTGTTCTCAATGGAGAGATGTCTACAGACGTTAAAGTAACCTCTGGCGTGCCACTCGGGACTTCTTTCTGTGGGGCACGTTAAAGGAGAATGTGTACCGTGATGTGCCTACAACCCCAGAGGATATGAAACAACGTATTGTGGCAGCCTGCGGCGACATTACACCATATGTACTGCTACGTGTGCGACATTCATTACGCCAGAGATTGCAGTTGTGTGCAGCAAATGATGTCCACCACATTGAACATCTATTGGCCTGACATGTCGGGACACACTCTATTCCACTCCGTAATTGAAAACGGAAACCACGTGTGTACGTGCACCTCACCCCTCATGGGCGTCAGTGAAAAAGACCAATAAAAAGGTGTTAACATGTGGACGTAATGTGCTGTTCCAGCCTCTTCTGCACCTAAGGTCCATACCGTTCCCTTTGGATCCCTACGTAATTCGGTCCTCTCCGATACACACGATCGAACAAAAAAATGGTTCAAATGGCTCTGAGCACTATGGGACTCAACTGCTAAGGTCATTAGTCCCCTAGAACTTAGAACTAGTTAAACCTAACTAACCTAAGGACATCACAAACATCCATGCCCGAGGCAGCATTCGGACCTGCGACCGTAGCGGTCTTGCGGTTCCAGACTGCAGCACCTTTAACCGCACGGCCACTTCGGCCGGCACGATCGAACAGTGGAGGCGTGGTACTCAAGCGTCAACTTTAGGTTACAATATCTCCGGATGTAATTAACATTTTACAATGCAACAAACGGCACTGATTACGTATTTGTTTATATGTTCAGATGTGCTAACAAAACTAACGTGGTTCCATTTAAAAAAAACGTAGGTTTGTGTTAAAAAACATACTTCCGCCCATTTTTGTATGGTTTGTAGTAAACAATTACACTAGCCCCTCTCCTCACGTTCGGTCTGTGAAATCGGTTCGTCAGTATTTTATGTGGTTTACGAAATATATCCAGCGGTAACGTTAGGTGACTCACCCTGTATAGATAAGGAAAAGAAAAGGGCCTATAACACTATCTTGGGGAACGCCAGAAATCACTTCTGTTTTACTCGATGACTTACCGTCAATTACTACGAACTGTGACCTCTCTGACAGGAAATCAGAAATCCAGTCACATATCTGAGACGATATTCCATAATGTTTGAACACACTATATGTTCCAAAATCCTGCTGCACATCGACGTTAACGATATGGGTCAGTAATTTAGTGGATAACTCCTACTATCTTTCCTGACTATTGGGGTGACCTGTGCAACTTTCCATTCTTTGGGCACGGATCTTTCGTCGAGCGAACGGTTGTACATGATTGTTAAGTATGGTGTTAATGCATCAGCGTACAATGAAAGGAGCCTAACTGGTATACAGTTTGGATCAGAAGACTTGCTTTTATTAAGTGATTTAAGCTGCTGCACTACTCCGTGGATATTTACTTCTACGTTACTCTCGTTGGCAGCTGTTCTCAATTCGAATTCTGGAATATTTACTTCGTCTTCTTTTGTGAAGGCATTTCAGAAGGCTGTGTTTAGTAACTCTGCTTTGGCAACACTGTCCTCGGTAGGATCTCCATTGCTATCGCGCAGAGAAGGTATTGATTGTTTCTTGCCGCTAACATTCTTCACATACGACCAGAATCTCTTTGGATTTTCTGCCAGGTTTCGAGACAAACTTTCGTTGCGGTAACTCTTATAAGCATCTCGCATTGAAGCCCGAGCTAAATTTCGAGCTTCTGTAAAAGATCGCCAATCTTGGGAATTTTGCGTCTGTTTAAATTTGGCATGTTTGTTTCGTTGTTTCTGCAACATTGTTCTAACCCGTTTTGTGTACCAAGGAGGATCAGCTCCATCGTTTGTTAATTTATTAGGTATAAATCTCTCAATTTCTGCCGATACTATTTCTTTGAATTCAGGCCACATCTGGTCTACACTTATATTATTAATTTGGAATGAGAGAAGATTGTCTCTCAGGAAGGCGTCAAGTGAATTTTTATCTGTTTTTTGAATAAGTATAATTTTCGCTTATTTTTGGAGGATTTGGGGATTACAATATTCAATCTCGCTACGACAACCCTGTGTTCACTAATCCATGTATCGCCCGCATCTCGTGGTCGTGCGGTAGCGTTCTCGCTTCCCACGCCCGGGTTTCCGGGTTCGATTCCCGGCGGGGTCAGGGATTTTCTCTGCCTCGTGATGGCTGGGTGTTGTGTGCTGTCCTTAGGTTAGTTAGGTTTAAGTAGTTCTAAGTTCTAGGGGACTTATGACCACAGCAGTTGAGTCCCATAGTGCTCAGAGCCATTTGAACTAATCCATGTATCGGTTCTAATGCTCTTTATTAACTCGAGATTATTTGTTGCTAAGAGGTCAAGTGTGTTTTCACAACCGTTTACTGTTCGCGTGGCCTAATGAACTAACTGCTCGAAATAATTTTCAGAGAATGCGTTTAGCAAAATTTCGAATGATATTTTATGCATAACTCCGCAATCAAAGATGTGTTCTCGCCAACATATCGAGGGCAAATTAAAATCACCACGAAATATAATCGTATGAGTCGGGTACGTGTTTGAAATCAAACTCAAATTTTCTTTGAACCTTTCAGCAACTGTATCATCTGAATTGTGAGGTCGGTAAAAGGATCCTATTATTATTTTATTCCGGCTGCCAACAATGACCTCTGCCCATACTAACTCACAAGAAGTATCTACTTCAATTTCGCGACAAGTTAAACTACTTCTAACAGCAACAAGCACGCCACAGCCAACCGTGTTTAGCCTATCCTTTGGGAACACCGTTAGGGTCTTCACAAAAATTTCGGATTTAGCCGGCTTTCAGTGCCTATAACGATTTGAGCATCAGTGTTTTCTATTAGCACTTGGAACTCTGGTAGTTTCCCAACACAGCTATGACAATTTACAATTGTTACACCAATGGTTCTTATATCTACGTTCTTTCCTGTGTTCGACCTGCGCCCTTTGTGACTGAAGTCCTTCTTGTGTTTTCCTGAGACCCTCTAACCTAAAAAACCGCCCAGTCCACGCCACGCATCCCTTGCTACCCGTGTAGCCGCCTCCTGCGTATAGTGGACACCTGACCTATTTAGCGGAACCCGAAATCCAACCACCCTTTGGCGCAAGTAGAGGAATCTGCAGCCTACACGGTCGCAGAACCGTCTGAGCCTGTGATTCAGACCCTCCACTCGGCTCTGTACCAGAGGTCCGCAATCGGTCCTGTCGACTATGCTGCAAATGGTCAGGTCTGCTTTCATCTTGCAAGCAAGACTGGCAGCCTTTACCACTTCTGTTAGCCGCTCTAAACCAGAGAGACTCTCTTCTGATCCAAAGCGACACACATCATTGGTACCGACGTGAGCAACCACCTGCAGTTGGCTGCACCCTGTGCTCTTCATGGCATCCAGGATGACCCTTTCAACATCTGGAATGACTCCACCTGGTATGCACTCGGAGTGCACATTGGTTTTCTTTCAGCCAAGTCCCTAATGGTCCCATAACGCGCCTAACGTTGGAACTCCCAACTAACCACAATGCCAACCTCTGTGATTGCCCGGATGTTGCAGTGGTTTCCTCTGAAACGGGACAGGCGACAGCACATGGCTCAGCGACAGTGCCAACCACAGACAGCACCTGGAACCTATTTGTCAGACAAACCAGGGATGCCTTACGTGCGGCCGCCTGGGAAGTCTTTCGCCACCTGTTTCGCCCTGGGGCGACCTCCCACTCGACCACAGGTGCGAGCAGTAACTGGATTGGCCACCGATGAGGACAGGTCGGAGGACTCGGACGTGCTGGACGTCCGTTGGATTCTCACGGCCGGCCCACAACAGTGGTGCCCATGCACTGCAGCCTTAAGCTGTGTAACCAAAGCCATCACAGCCTGAAGTTGAGAGCGAAGTGTCACCAACTCGGCTCGCATGCGCACACAACAATCGCAGTCCCTGTCCATACTAACGACCGTGGAAAACTAAACTACGGAGATAGATAAACGGACTATCGGCACATGCTGCTCAACTGTACTGTAGACCCTATCTAAAACGCAGAAATCGTGTCTAATAATACGCAGATATTCAAAAACTTAACTACCGAAGCACTCCGGTGAAACTAAATAATTCACCACTGATTAGGAACTTGTAATATATAACGAAATTGGTTCACTTTCCGACGCAAACGAAAATGCTAGAACTGTAGCTATTAGATATTAAATTTACACGCAGAAACTCAAGAAACTAAACTATCAGAGCACACAGGTGATATATTAAAATTTGCTCCTGGTTAGGAACTCGTAAATGTTACAAAAGCGGTTATTTCCCTGTTGCTGCATCTGTCTCGGTCGGTTACTACTGCCTGACTGACTAGCTGATCAATCCCAACAAACGGTCACTAGCTTCAATAAGTTACAAAATACTTGAGTGTGAACTCCGTTAATTAATATCCTGCTTATGATGTCAGAAGAAATATGCAGAAAGAGCGGTATTTTCTAACGAAAGAAGATATTTCTCACGCAAGTCGCCGTTTGTTATGTAAGGAAACTCCACACCTCAACCCACATGTAAGTTATCTATTCTTGGTGACACACTCTGACCTCTGTTCGGATTTCAACTGCTGTCACACCTTGTTCGTCAGAGCCAGTAGAACAGTCCTACGATCATCCTGTGGTGTTTTACCACTTAGAAGAACCTGTGTGTACTCTTCTCGCCACACTCTTGTGGTGAGACCATCTAGAAACTGTGTATTATACAGTAATTGGAGTAGAGCCAACTGTTGGCACGATCTGCTCCCATGTTTCTCATACGAATGATTCGACATTTGTGAGAGTCCGAACCATGGCGAGAAGCTCTACGTGCACGTCCTTTGAGCATGCTGCGTTTCGATTTCCTCTTGAAAATATCCAACAACGCTTGACACACTCAGTAACAATCATTTAATTTCCTACGCCATTCTTCATCTGTAGAAATGGTTTCTTTGTCGAAAATAAACTCGAGTTAGGAAGAAATTACAGTCATCACTTCCCACAGGCATGAAAATATTGCAGTGTCAGTTTGATAACGTGCGATCAAGTTGTTCATGCTATAACGGTATACAGGTCGGCCAGAAGCAGTCTGTAAAGCTTGTAAGTGTGTTGCAGGGTAGGCTGTACTGAGAAATAATTGTTAAGAAAAAATTCGATACGTTGCGGTGTTTCCCAGTTAATTGGCTGGTTCAAATGGCTCTGAGCACTGTGGGACTTAACTGCTGAGGTCATCAGTCCCCTAGAACTTAGAACTACTTAAACCTAACTAACCTAAGGACATCACACACATCCATGCCCGAAGCAGGATTCGAACCTGCGTCCGTAGCGGCCGCGCGGTTCCAGACTGTAGTGCCTAGAACCACTCGGCCACCTTGGCCGGCCCGAGTTAATTGGCATTGAAGCTAGCTAACCAGGCAGTTGCACGCCCAAATTCAAGTGGTCCACCAGATACAGTTTGTGTCAATTTTCCATTAGCGTAGACGATAGCGCACGAGTCTGCTGAGTGTCTGCCTCGTGTTCGACCCTTCCTACCGTCCTATGACACATTTTTATACGTCTCTCTTGTTCGTTTTTAAGAAACCAAACGAAGAACGCGTTTGGCGGCACCTTCTCTGAGGCGCTGAATTAATTTGCACGCAAAGTGGCCTGTCTGGCTAACTTCAGTGCTAATTAACGAATCGAACTCTTTCTGTAACAGTTATTTTTCAGCTCAACCTACCCTACAACATCATTACAAGCTTTTGAAGGTATTTCCATCAGCATAAGATGCTAAGGTGACATTGAAATACTGTACTGCTTGCCAGGAAGTATATTACAAAATGAACTTCAATTATTTTATTTTGATGTATTTCTAATTATTTACTAGCTGTTCCCTGCTACATGATGCTGTGGCTCAGTATGGTTAAATCAAAGAGAAAGAAAAGTGAAAGTTGACATTTCTAATATGTATGGGAATTAAATAAACCTTATAATCTCCTTCTCACCCCTCTTCCTCTGCATCTCCTTTCCATTCTCTCTGTCCTTCTTCATCTCCACTATTTCCCCATTTCCTTCTGCCTTCCTTCTCCCTTCCCCCTCCTCTCTCTGTCCGTCACCACCTCACCCCTTTCTCTCTCGATTTTCACCTCATCCCTCTCTCCCCATCTCCTCCTGCTTCTGCTCCCCCCTCCCCCCCCCCCTCTCTCTCTTTCTCTGCCTATCACCTGTTCTCCCGTTTCTATGTCCACCATCTCCTGCCCCATCTTTCTCCATCCAATTTCTACCACCCTATCTCCTTTTACCCTGCTCTCTTTGATTTTCAGGCTTGTTTGTTGTTATTGAAAATTCAGTAACAGCAAGCCGGAAAGACATAAATATTGTTTGCTTACAACGTTTCATTATCACGTGTTTTATATACATTTATAAACAAAAAATGTATATTGCCTACATGTAGCCATTCGTTTGTTAAGTAACACATAAAAATTAGGACTTAATCGGTTGATTACTTTTAAAGATTTTTTGGAAACAATGTTTCCTCTTTATGTGTTACAAACATGTTTATAAATTACACATATCAAAAATGTATAGCCAATATGTATCCGAATGTCCATTAGGGTATTATGCCAAAATCTGAAGTAAGTCAGTCAAGAACCTTTAAGGATTTTGGTAATAACGTTTATCCTTTACATGTTACATAGTCCTTTATATAACGTATACTGAAAATAGGTACATAAAAGACACGCGTATTCTTACGCAGTGTTGTGCCAAAGTTTCGAAGGAATCGGTGAAGAACTTCGGAGACGTAAGATTTTGAACAGACGAACATTTGAGTTTTTTGTAAATGTGTCCTATAATAATTACATAACATCAATATGTATAGCTCAATTAGGAACACGAGGGCATTTGAATGCACCGTTGTGTGAAAATTTCAAAGCAATCGCTGGAGAGCTTTTGGAGATATACGATTATGAACAAACGAGGATTTATATTTTTATTTATATAGATTTATTCATTCTAATCCACTTTCTTGATAATGAAGCCGTGAGATGCACATAAATTTATTTCACTGTGACTTACGGGGGCGAATCAAATATAAACCGGAATTTTTATTTTACGCGCCTTTTTGCAAGCAGAGGGCGGTGCGATCTCTGCTCACTGTTGCTTTCGTTTCCAGCGATCGTTCTCAACAGCTAGAACGTTGACGTACCGTTTCTTCAGTCAGAAGTGCGATGTTAGAGCAGGAGATACGGTCATCCGTTGTGCAACGCATTATAATCTTGTATCTCCCAACAGAGAACGTAAAACGGTACGAAATTTTTAAAAGAATTGCGGCACAATTACGGGAAAACATACCGAGGAAGTTTCTAGTGTACACATGGCACAGTTTTTACGAGTACGAGAAGCAATTGAGAATGCAGATCACCGACGTTTAGTCGTGACTGAGGACAATATTCGCAACAGCCTTTTTTCTTTTAAAATATTTCCCATCATCAGTTCTCTCCACGAACGTCGGACTGTGATCGCTGCGTCCTGTTACCAATTTGTGGACCAAAAAAAAAGAGCATATCGTCAGAAAAGTCGCGCGTTTCCAATCCGACCCCACACAGCTGCCCGAACTCAACAAAAAATTCTGAACTTGTTCAGGATCACACTAGAACATCGACCTTAACGTCCATACTTATCACCCTGCCATTTCTCATTTGTCTGGACCACTACAAGGAACAGTCGGAGAACACAGATTTGACGACGATGGCGCTGTCGAAATACTCGTGCGCAGCTGCCACTCATTTTACGAAAACTAATCAAGTAACGATTTGTGAGACCTGAGTTTTTCCCGGAATACATAATGTTCAAATAACTTAGGGGGAAGCATCCAGGTAATGTCGTCGACAATCGCTGATATTTCGACAGGAGAACACCCTGCCATTTTCAAGACAGAACTGCAGCAAGTAGGCGCTGTGCAAGGGAATTTAAAACCATGGTTTTCTGAGAAACTCCGGAAAGGTAATATTCACACACACACTGTAAGCACTAGCGCCATCACAAACCAAACGTGACTGACGTCATACGTTATCCATAGTGAAATTAATAATGAACGGGTGTGGTAGCATAAACGCTGACCCCCTGTTATTTTCCTTTTTCTTCTGTTCTTGACAAGGGAGAGAGCAGAATCCCAGGAGAATTTAAACAAAAACCAACGTCTCCATTTATAATTTTACCTACTAACTTAATTTCAACAGGTCCTTTAACACCACCATCCTAATAGGTGGAAGTGTACTCCAGAATCTCCGTGTTGCTACGTTCTATAGGATGACCGGCGCCAAGACAATGTTCTGCAATGATGGATTTTCTCGGCTGTCATAAGGATAACTGACGTCGGTCATCCTTCGTTTGTGATGACGGTAGTGTTTACAGTGTGTAGAAGTGTTATCTTTTCGGTGTTTCTCTCAAAACCGAGGTTTTAAATTCTCTTGCACAGCGCTTACTTGCTACAGTTTTGCATGGAAATCGAAGGAAGCGCTCCTATCGAAATATTGGCAGTTGTCGACGACGTCACCCGGCTGCATCCCCGTAAGTTATTAGAACAAGAAACGGCTTATCCATTGGAAAAAAAGTCTTTAGCATTTAGGAAACTATATAGAAAAAAAGTTCGCATGTTTGAAATTTTCTGAAGCTTAAATAAACTTATAAAAATTCCGGTTTATATTTAATTCATCTACATCTACGTCGTACTACGCAACCCACCTAACGGTGTGTGGCGGAAGGTATTTCTGGTACCACTAACTGATCCTTCTTTCTCTGTTCCACTGGTGAACGGCGTGTGGAAAGAATGCTTGTCCGTTAGCATCCTAATTAGCACTAATTTCTAGAATTGTTTCAGCGTGGTCTTTTCGTAAGATGTAAGTGGAAAATTCTCGAAATTTCAATCCGTGATGTACAGCTCCTCTCTTGTAACGCCTGCCACTGGAGTTTGCTGAGCATCACTGTAACACTCTCACCCCTACTAAATGATCCCGCGACGAAACGCGCCGCTCTTCGTTGGATCTTCTCTATCTCTTCTACCATTCTTATCTGGTAAGGATCCAACGATGATGAAGAGTACTGCGGAATCGGTCTTATAGGATCTTGTAAACCACTTCCTTCGCGGATGTGTTACATTTTCTTAAGATTTTCCTATGAATCTCAGTTTGGCATCTGCTTTTCCTACTATTTGTTTTGTGTGGTCATTCCACTTAAGGTCACTGTGGACAGTTACTCCTAGATGTTTTAGGGCAGATATTGTTTCCAGCAATTTGTTATCAATAGTGTGGTTGTGCAGTAGTGGATTCCTTTTCCTATGTATTATGACAATTATATTTATAATTTAGATAAGAAAAATGTAGCCGGCCGCTGTGGCAGAGCAGTTCTAGGCGCTACAGTCCGGAACCGCGCTGCTGCAACGGTCTTAGGTTAGAATCCTGCCTCGGTCACGGATGTGTGTGATGTCCTTAGGTTAGTTAGCTTTAAGTAGCTCTAAGTCTAGGGGACTGATATCAGACGTTAAGTCCCATAGTGCTTAGAGCCATTTGAACCATAAGAAAAATGTAGTATGTTTTACATGATAAACATAACTGAAGTAGCAATTGAGATGGTTGCAAATGTTGAGAATGTCATTACGACGAATGTTTTTTTTTTTGTTCCGAATACTGAGCTAAATTGACAGTATTCACCAGACTTTTTTTCTTATATTTGTTATGTCATACGTTTCTCCAAAAACTTTTACGGGTATCAGAAATTTGATTCCAATTCCGTCAATGCATGGCTTTGTCGCAGTAGAGAGTGACCTCTTCACAGGCGTAAAATGATGAATGAATGAAAATAGCCCGCTTTATCAAGATCCGAGACGTATGATTGTTGTTGTTGTTGTTGTTGTTGTGGTCTTCAGTCCTGAGACTGGTTTGATGCAGCTCTCCATGCCACCCTATCCTGTGCAAGCTTCTTCATCTCCCAGTACCTACTGCAGCCTACATACTTCTAAACCTGCTTAGTATATTCATCTCTTGATCTCCCTCTACGATTTTTACCCTCCACGCTGTCCTCCAATACTAAACTGGTGATCCCTTGATGCCTCAGAACATGTGCTACCAACTGATTCCTTCTTAGAGTCCAGTTGTGCCACAAACTCCTCTTCTCCCCAGTTCTGTTCAATACCTCCACATTAGTTATGTGATCTACCCATCTAATCTTCAGCACTCTTCTGTAGCACCACATTTCGAAAGCTTCTATTCTCTTCTTGTCCAAACTATTTATCGTCCGTGTTTCACTTCCATACATGGGTACACTCCATACAAATACTTTCAGAAACGAGTTCCTGACACTTAAATCTATACTCGATGTTAACAAATTTCTCTTCTTCAGAGACGCTTTCCTTGCCGTTGCCAGTCTACATTTTATGTCCTCTCTACGTCGACCATCATCAGTTATTTTGCTCCCCAAATAGCAAAAATCCTTTACTACTTTAAGTGTCTCATTTCCTAATCCAATTCCCTCAACATCACCCAATTTAATTCGATTACATTCCATTATCCTCGTTTTGCTTTTATTGACGTTCATCTTATATCCTCCTTTCAAGACACTGTCCATTCCGTTCAACTGCTATTCCAAGTCCTTTGCTGTCTCTGACAGAATTACAATGTCATCTCAAAGTTTATATTTCTTCTCTATGGATTTTAATACCTACTCCAAATTTTTCTTTTGTTTCCTTTACTGCTTGCTCAATATACAGATCGAATAACATCGGGGAGAGGCTACAGCCCTGTCTCACGCCCTTCGCAACCACTGCTTCCCTTGCATGTCACTCGACCCTTATAACTGCCATCTGGTTTCTGTAGAAATTGTAAATAGCCTTTCGCTCTCTGTATTTTACCCCTGCCACCTTCAGAATTTGAAAGTGAGTATTCCAATCACCATTGTCAAAAGCTTTCTCTAAGTCTACAAATGCAAGAAACGTTGGTTTGCCTTTTCTTAATCTAGCTTCTAAGATAAGCCGTAGGGTAAGTATTGCCTCACGTGTTCCATCATTTCTACGGAATCCAAACTGATCTTCCCCGAGGTCGGCTTCTACCAGTTTTTCCATTCGTCTGTAAAGAATTCTCGTTAGTGTTTTGCAGCCGTGACTTTATCAGACTGATAGTTCGGCAATTTCACATCTGTCAACACCTGCTTTCTTTGGGATTGGAATTATTATATTCTTCTTGAAGTATGAGGGTATTTCGCCTGTCTCGTACATTTTTCTCACCAGATGGTAGAGTTTTGTCATGACTGGCTCGCCCAAGGCTGTCAGTAGTTCTAATGGAATGTTGTCTACTCCCGGGGCCTTGTTTCGTCTTAGGTCTTTCAGTGCTGTGTCAAACTCTTCAGGCAGTATCATATCTCCCATTTCATCTTCATCTACATCGTCTTCCATTTCCATAATATTGCCCTCAAGTACATCACCCTTGTATAGACCCTAGATGAATGATAAAAATGTGAAATTAGAAATATTTCGATACCCACTTAGAGTTCTTGATGTCCCTCTAAATATGAAGTATTTCTTGGGAACCTACCAGGAAGAAATATTAGAAGTGGCGATCAAAAATTTCCGTTTGAGGAAGTTGTTGCTGCGTATATGCAACGTAGCGCAATTCCGATGCGAGTAAATAAGCACCGACATGTAGCCAAGGTAATACCGTGCCATTCGTATCATTCTGAAGTGTGTGCGGCAAATGTGGACCAACGTGCTGTTATTCTTTACTTGGACAGCGGTAGACGTCCATCGGAGAATGAAGATCGTGTGTGGGTTACCATCTCTGTCGGAAACCACCGTTGTGGAATGATGCAACCAGTTCCGTGGTGGTAGCGATGCGACACAACGCACGTCCCCATATCGCAAATGTCGTAATGCTTTCTCAAGTGGGAGACATCTAACCACCTCCCCCTTAGTCCTGATCTCTCCACAGACGATGATTGCCTCAACACTTACTGTGATCTTTCCTGGTGGTCATACCGATTCTGGACTGTGCGGCCTTCGAACGGAAACCCTTTGACCGCCCCTTGTATGTTTTCTAAAGCAAGTGAAATTGATCACTGTGTCACCTGAATCATCCTACTTCTGTAAATGTAATTGTGCGCACTCATTCAGAACGTCTGAACCATAGTTTCAGGGGTTGTATTCAATGCCTGTGGGTGGCTCAGACACGCACAACTGCAGAATAACACACGTAATCATATCGCGGCCGCCGTAATTTCAAGACGCAAACCGAGGCTGATCGTTTATCCATTAGCGTTCCCCACTGCGTACCAATTTCAAGAGCCGATTTTCGAACGCCTGCTTATATGTGGTGGAATAGCATTAGTGGGGAATATCGGATCGCTCGTGACTATATGGCTGGCGCGGCTTCCGAACAGAACGCGTAGCGCCGTAGTATGCGCAGAGTAATCCTCGGCTCAGCCACGGTTAGTGAGTCGTTAATTGCCTCATGAATGCATTCAAGAGCTGGCAAAAGCAAATCGAATTACTTGACGGTGAGCTCCTCTGACTACGCGCTTCCCAAGCAGCATAGCCACCTGCCACTACCGCCCGAATACGTGTACACAGAGCCGGCGCACTAAACGCATCGTGTCTGTACGGGATACGTGAGGCGAAAACCTGCACGTTGACGAAGTTAAACCTATGACGGTACGATTCACAACTTGTGTGGACCTGTAGCCAGTAATGGAATGGCAAAATCGCGTCGCTAAACCGCATCAGTATGTTGCTTGTGAAACATCTCTGGTATTATATGTTCCTGACAGCATTAGTTGTGTCGCAAACGCAGACAGGCTGGATGCTAGTGTGTGCTTACATAACAGATGAATGAACCGTTAACATTGTATTAGTGACCTAACATTCTGGGCTGAATATTGATTTTATTATTGGTGTGGCCTTCAGCCTGATGACTGGTTTCATGAGTGTGGTTCAAATGGCTCTGAGCACTATGGGACTCAACTTCTGAGGTCATTAGTCCCCTAGAACTTAGAACTAGTTAAACCTAACTAACCTAAGGACATCACAAACATCCATGCCCGAGGCAGGATTCGAACCTGCGACCGTAGCGGTCTTGCGGTTCCAGACTGCAGCGCCTTTAACCGCACGGCCACTTCGGCCGGCTTTCATAAGTGTGTCCGTACTACTTATCCCGTGTACGTCTTTTTATCTCTGCTTGACTAATGCAACCTGCATCCATTTGAACCTGCTTATTGCACTGAAGCCCTGGTCTCCCTCTACAATTTTTATCCCCCCTCCCCATTCCCCTCCATATTGCCTCCATTACCAAACTGTCAACTTCTTAGTACCTCAGGATGTATCTTATCAATCAATCCCCTCTGTTATTCAGGTTGCGCCGTCGTACACTACATCTAAAGTTTTATTCAGTACCTTCTCATTAATTATTCGACACACCCATATAATCTTCAGCATTCTTCTGTAGCACCACATTTCAAAAGATTCTATTTTTTTCCTGTATGAACAAGTTTCACATCCATACAAGGGTGGAATCTAGGCAACATACCTTCAAACAGAACTTCGTAACACTTTAATTTATATTCCATATTAACAGATTCCTCCTTTCCCTTTGTTCTTAATCTGAATTTTAAATCAGCTCTCCTTCTGCCATAGTCAAATATTTTGCTGCCCAAACAGCAAAACTCTGCTACCAGTTTTGGTTTTCAGTTTCGGAATCTAATTTCTTAAACCTCTTCTGATGTAATTCGACTGCTTCCCTTTGCTCGTGTTTTAATTTGTTGATAGTTATCTTCTAATCTGTTTTCAAGACGCTATCATTCCCTCTGAGGGGATGACAGTGCTTTCTATTTCTTCTCCTTGAATTTGTAGACCCTTTCCAATTTTTTTCTGGGTTTCCTTCAAAGCTTTCTCAATGTACCGTTTGAGCAAGAATGTAGCTTATCTACAACCCTGTCTCTTTCCCTTCTTACCTACTTCTTCCCTTTATAAGTGCAATGTTGTATCTCTACAAGCTCCAGATTATGGTTCATTGTCTGCATTTTATCCATACTACATTCATAAATTCAAAGTGGTTGTTAGAATCAAGAGTGTCAGAAGCTTTCTCTTACTCTACAAATGCTATAAATATATGCATTCTTTCAGCCCTTTTTTCCAGGATATATATATGGAGCAGAACTGCTTCGCATCAGCGTACATCTCTCCAGAACCCAAGAAGACCTTCCTCGAGTTTGGCTTCTACCAGATTTCCATTCTTCCGTAAATAATTCGTATCAGTATTTTGCAACCATGACTTCTTGGACTGATGAAAAGATTAACTCCGCCCGCAGGTCCTGGCGGGCTCATTGGTATTAACCGACCCCCGCTTTTTGGATGCGGTACGGACGGCATGAGGTTGAAACGTCCCCTTTGAACATTTATACATGACTGTGCTTAAACTGACACACAATATTTTTTTAGCGCAACGCAATCTGACTTTCAAAAATCCCTACAAAAGAATGGCCCTGACTACCATTAACCTATACCTTTCACAAATCACTTACCTCACAAAAATCTTCGTTACTCGAACTACTGCAATACAGCGAGCGCCACTACTGCCAGCTAAATAAAAGATTCAAACTACTGAAGGCACTAACTACTGATAGGCATAGTTAGCAAATGAAAGATTTTAATAGAGAACAAACAATGTATTTACCTTAATAATGTTGAAAACTCATAATACACATAGCAGTTCATGACATCCAGTTTTAAAAATTTCAAAACTCCGCCATCTCTCTCCCCACATCCACCACTGCTGGCGGCTCACCTCCAACTGCGCTACGCTACGCGCTGTTCACATCCAGCTGCCGCTGCCCAACACTACAATGGCAGACAACAATGCAAACCAGCCACAGACTGCACACAGCACAGCCAGTGATTTTCATACAGAGCGCTACGTAACGTTGCCAATAAGAAAACATAAACAGCCTACTTACAAGGTCAACTCCCTGCTCTCTCGGCCATTGTCGGTCTTCGTGAACTGAAACCACTATTAGTCGGTCACGCAGCTTCTGAGTTGGCGTCAGGAGGCAGCGTGCACCCAATCCAGTCATTCACCAAGAAAACCCCTATCAGTACTGGAAATCGAATCCGTGTTCTCCACATGGAAGTCAGCTTCACTGACCACTCAGTTATCACTCAGCTACGGAGTCGAACTAATAAGCTGATAATTCGGTAGTATTCACGCTTGTAAGCACCTGCCTTCCTTAGCACTGGGATTCTTATGGTATTTTCGTAGTCTGAGAATATTTCGCCAATCTCATATATCTTGCATACCAGGTGGGATAGTAAGGACATAACATGTTCCTCCAAACATATCAGTAATTCCAATGGAATGCCATTACTACTGGTGCCTTGTTTCAAGTTAGGTCTTTCAGTGCTCTGTCATATTCTTCTTGTAATGTCATCTCACAATTCACCTTTGACAACTTCGTTTTCCCTTTTTTTATTGCTTTCAAGCTGAAATTCCTTTCCTACGTACACCTTTCAACTATCAGCGTTCCCTTCTTCGTACAGTGCGGGCTTGCCATTTGTAATTTTTAAATTCATACAGGTGTGCCTCATTTCTTCAGAGGTCACTTATGCCATAGGCGGGACGTCTTGTTTCCCTAGTCACTGTCATGTAAATATTCGTGCTTAAATATTTTGCACTTTCTTTCACTTTCACTTTATAAACGTCTTTATTCACTTACACCTGCTTCATTTTTTGCTTTTCAATGATTTTTAGTAGGCTTTCTCCGTTTCACTCTTTGATTTTCTGTTATCTTCACTATCTGTTGTTAATATTTGCCATACTGTCACAGAGCAAAGAGTGTCTCAGATTATGGCAAAGTATTACATGTGATGCCCATTTTAAGATCCTGACCTACGATAGTGGAAGCATAGACAAAAGTATAAGTTTGATTTAAATGTAGGAAAAGGTCTTCTTGCCCCAACAGACGCGATTAAAGTGCTAACCAAAAGATGAGACCTGGATCGTTATTCTCTGAACAAGTGTAATACAAAATGCACCGTTTTTATTCCATACGTCCGACCTCGCTGTTACGTAACACAGAGACCACCTACCTCAGTATATGAACACGACATGCAAAAGCGTACGTCACATAAACAACTGAAACAAAGGAATGCGGAAGCACGTGCGGCCATTGAATCTCTAGCCAACTGTGGAAGCCTCAGTCGAATAAGGCGGTGCAGCGTAATTTAGCGACAGATGCTGCTCTTCGTACGTGTTTGCCCGGTAAGGAATATCTTTCCACAGCGAAGCTGACTGAAGGAGAAGGCGCCAGCTTTACTTCGGATTGCCCGATTAAGATTACTGCTCATGAGCTGCTGATAAAATAGTACTTTACTTACCACCAGTTTCGAAAATCTGATCATTTCAGTCATCATAGATTTCTTAAAATAGCTTGCGTGGAATCTCTGATGCTACACTAAGAACATTGCCACGCACGCTGATGTAAATAACTTGATGGCTTGAGTTGGTCAGAAGATCGAAATCGGCAATGAACAAACTACTATTTCGCCAGGAGCTGTTGGCAGTGCTGAAATATGACTTTTCACAAATACTACTTTATAAATTTCTATGCGTAATTGTGTGCCTACGTTTTTCTGTTATGAATGTTGCAATTTTAGATACACGTTCATACACTAAATTGCTTTTGGGGATGAGATATATACCAGCACAGGAAGTGAGACTGGCCCTTCTTTTTGACTGCGCCGAGACTATTGTAGAGTAGTCGGTGGCTTCTACGCAAATTATAAGGTTTTTAAAGTAAGTTATTTATAGGGTTTACACAGTTATATTAGTAACATTAGGCTTTTGTTTCGGATGCGAGTTGTTTTACATTAATGAGTAGTAACTAGTTTTACATGCATATCGTGCATGCTGTGGCTCTAGCTAGAAACAGTAGGATGCAAGTCCTAGGAATCGTTTCCTTAAAATGAAGAAAAATCTGTATCAACGTGGTACCGTAAATATACGGTTTCTGAGAGACCACAATGTACAGTATGCCATTTGATCATTACCTTGTCCTTTGCTGTATTTTACGAACTCTTGTGACACCCCGCACCAGTTGTTGAAAGAGGGCTCGTTCCGCACGATTACGGGTTGCAGTTTACAGCTACGAGTCCGGAGCACGCTCATATTTTTATGCCACATTTCGCACAGTATGGCATGCATCTACATCGAGTGCAATAAGAGATGTTACATACAGCATGGATCTGACAGAAAGCCACAGGATGAAGTTCATTTCTTTTAAATTAGACAAACGTGCAGACCGAGGTTACGATCCCCTCTGTGTGTTCACAGATGGGGAAGGAGAATTAAGGTGCATTCAAGTATTTATACTGTGGTGCGTAGAAGTGCCTTTCTGCATGAGCTGCATCGTATGATATATAATGTGACAGAATGTTCTATAAGACACATTGGCAGCTCGCCTGTGTAATCCTGGGTGGAAGTACATTGTGGACAAAGAAACAATCACCAACAATGCTGACCCATCTATTGACTGAGAATCTCTGTAGATGACAAAATTTAAATAGTTCCTGGGGATTCTAGTTTATTAGTTATGATAATTCTGGGCCCGTCTTTCGTGGAGGTTGCCCCATTCATCCTTAGTAACAAGACTGGAAAGTTAGGATTCGTTCCACATAGCTGTAGAAGCTACTGGAAGAATGTTAATCTACTTGGGCAATTACAAGGCGACAGGACTTATATAGAGTATCAGATGATTGTGTTACTGTTAAATTAACCGGCGATCAGGGACCTTAAAACTGACGTTACGATTGTCTCCAGCAGATCCTGTCCTGTGAAGCTTCCATCCAGTTTTGCAGGTCTTTCCGTAGTCCACATTCCTAGCTTGTTCTCGATCTTCCCCGTGGGCGCATTCCCTTTGGCCTTCTTACTGTAGTGGAGTCCCAATGCTTAAAGTTTGACAATATGTCTTCGAAACAGACGTTGATCATTTATTCTAACAAGGGAACCTCCCCATCGCACCCCCTTCAGATTTAGTTATAAGTTGGCACAGTGGATAGGCCTTGAAAAACTGAACACAGATCAATCGAGAAAACAGGAAGAAGTTGTGTGGAACTATGAAAAAAATAAGCAAAATATACAAACAGATAGGCAACATCAAGGATAGTGTGAGCTCAGGAGTGCCGTGGTCCCGTGGTTAGCGTGAGCAGCTGCGGAACGAGAGGTCCTTGATTCAAGTCTCCCCTAAAGTGAAAAATTTTTCTTCATTTTCGCAAAGTCATGAACTGTCCGTTCGTTCATTGACGTCTCTGTTCACTGTAATAAGTTTAGTGTCTGTGTTTCGCGACCGCACCGCAAAACCGTGCGATTAGTAGACGAAAGGACGTGGCTCTCGAATGGGAACCGAAAACATTTGATCGCAAGGTCATAGGTCAACCGATTCCTCCAAAGGAAAACACGTCTGATATATTCTATACGACACTGGTGAGGGCATGTGCGTCACATGACAGGAATATGTACACTTGGCGAATGGGTAAAAATATTCTTCTACAATGCCTGATTTAGGTTTTCTTGTGGACGTGAGAATTACTCCCAAAAAAGTGATGAAAACATAAGAGTTTGTCACATAAGCTGCAACAAATGAATCTAACAGTTTCACAGTCGCACACTTTTCCCTGTGCTCTGTCAAAACATGTGTTTTTAACGTTTTCAAATTTTTCCGTGTGTAGACCGTCAAATCCTGCATATATCTAAGCAAATCTGAACATGTCCTGGAATTTTGGAGAGCGAAGTTGATTATGTGTGAGTGCCTGAACTTTGATAATTGTCTGAAAATAAAAAATAAAAGTTTGCGCTCGAAAGAAGACTTGAACCAAGGACCTCTCGTTCCGCAGCTGCTCACGCTAACCACGGGACCACGGCGCTGGTGACTTCAGACTATCCTTGATGTTGACTATCTTCGCATCGACTACTCAGTTTGTATATTTTGCTTATTTTTTTCATAGTTCCACACAACTTCTTCCTGTTTTCTCGATTGATCTGTGTTCAGCTTTTCAAGGCCTATCCACTGTGCCAACTTATAACTAAATATGAGGGGGGTGCGATGGGGAGGTTCCCTTGTAAGTATCTTTCACGGAATCCCTCATCCATACCTAAAATCATAAAATATTACTTATTTCGTTATTTCGTTGGTGGCCTCGTTGTCTTCTGTGGTATATAATGCTGCTAACGAATCCTATTCCAGATAAGAAGAAACATTAACTGATTAAAGGATTGTGTTATTCAGGTGGCACACACAGAACTATCAACAAAAAATACTTCTGCCTTCAACAGTATTACAAAAAAACACTTTATCTCCTTTTACAGTAGCTCTTCTACCAAGACTGTCCATTTCATATCAAATTCCCGCCAAAAATGTCTACTTGCAACTACTCTTCATTGTCAACTTCTCTCCCGCCACGACTCTTCATTTTCAATCACTTTCCCCTCAAGACTGTGCACAACGAAAAAGAACAGAAATATAAAATCAAACAGTTTACAGCTTTGTCGATAATAAACGTTGATACATCTTCGAAATAGTTAATAAAAATGAATTTACCAAAATTTAAATAAATGCTTCAGCATTAATTCAAATATGTGTAATGTGATCATTTATGTACAAAACAACTATATTTTTATGAATATGTGTATACTGAAATTATTTATAAGCAACTGTAGATATCGATCCCCACTGGTTTTGTACGTCTTTTATAATCTCGTTGATCGGATTTCATTACTCCTCTCCTCTCACTCTTGAACCCCCCCCCCCTGAGCTAAACACGTCTTCATTTATGGAAGGAGCTTTGCTCCTCCTGTGCAAAAAGTCAAATATTAATGAAAATTAATTGTAGAAAAGAAAGTATTAAATTTACCAAAATTAAACACCACAGTTTTACAACATATATTGTCCTACCTTCTGGTCTTTGTTCCAATGCCCATCCTTCACTACATTGTATTGTCATTCTGCTGCAGTGCAGTATTCGATGTCATTTACTTCGTTGAGTCATAATCTTTTTGCCCTACGACATATTTTTCGGCATCAGTATACAAGACCAGATCTTCTAACACAAGATACAGTAGTTTAAATTCTAACCTAGTAACTGTATTGAAACTACCTGGATTCATAAACAAATAAGCCAGAAATTATATGAGATTAAAATTTCTGAACTGTATGATGCAAAGTTTATAACAAAATTGACTTGGTGCTTCAGCAGTTATTGAAATTGCCGTCTTATGTTTAATTCGATGGTTTTAATATATTCAACTGATTAACAAATGAAGGTGAGCACAAAAATTATGTGCAAGGACAGATATGTACGTTATGTCAGTAATACTGACCCCCAACACCTTTTTATATATTTTCCCAGGCATTTATTGGATATAATTTATTAGATTAACCAAATTTCCAATATGTGTCAGAATGGGTCGTGATGGAAAAATTGACACAAATGAAATAGCAAAATCACACGTCCAACAACTAATAGTACCAACAATGAGACATAAAACAAAAGATATTAGTAACCTTAAAAAGATAATATTAAATATAAATCATGTAGTAACTACAATTGTGGATAGCATAAATATATATTAAATATTGAAACTTTAAATAAATATTAGTTGAAGAATAATGTAAAGTTTTTTTAATTCTTCCTTCAAGTGGGAAATGTTCAGTTACTCCTCATTTATGGGAATAAGTTCCCTGAACCATCATCAAATTTACAATGGTATATGTCTGTGCACTTGCACACCAACATCGAAACAGAATAAGTATACAGTACCACCACTCGATCATATGGAATGTTCTATTCAGTTATCTCACTTTTCACATAGTATAACCAGATATTCAAGTGCTCCTTTTTTTCAAATGTTCTTAAATATGGTTAACAGTCTCAACATTCATCACTATCTTCATGACCTAAAACATTAATTTGTTACTTAGAAATACCTGAGTTTCACAATTTAAGAACATAGATGAAACAGTTAAGTTTTTTATGTGGAATTTAAATGAATTTTTCATAAACAATAGACCAACTATAATTAACACATGAAAAAATATCGTCATTGAAAAGCTGTTCTCTTTTGAACAATGTCAAAAAATTTTAGCCTCAGTTTGTGCAGTTAATCACTTGTTAAACTCTCTGAATATATGGTTTCAGTTCAGCAATGTTCCTAACACAAATACTACGTTACAAAGGCTGCAATGCAAATCAGTATAACAGATTTCCTAACAAACCATCGGACTGTCAAACGTCTCAAGTTTTCATGGTAAAAGATAGACAAAGTAGAAATCATAATCATTGTATAGTCACTGTTCCACATAAACTACAATACTGAAATGACATAATCATTAAGCATTTATAGTCCAACATAGCTTTCCATCTTAGTATAACACGGCAAAGCCAAAAGTCCATTCAGTGAAACATCAGTAGAAATGTTTGGAATTCTCTGTTGTTTTCTCTAATACACTCAATTTGTCTGGTGGTTTCTTGGGCCTTTTAATGAGTACATCCTGTGGTATATTTTCTATCTCATTGTCAAACCCAAACACCTTTACATTTTCAAGAAAGTCTCTCAACTAATCTAATAATGACAGGAAGTTTATGTAACTGATTGACGAGGACAAGCATACCTTTACATCCACATATTTTAATAACCTTTTCCTTCAATGCGACTGTGGAGTTCTGAACAATATTTCTTCAGCAGTGTAAAATGTTTCAAATTAATCGACATAATTTACTGCATCAACATTGGTTTCATTACAAATGAACTGCAATTGGCCACTAAATACATACAGCTATTTTATCCACGAGTTTGGCTTCAGTCTTTCACAAAATTCTGATAATTTTGCCACACATACTTATTGTTACAAAATTTAGATTCTACACAACTGTCTGCATCTACTGTTGAATATTCATCTACTCCTAAAAACTCAAATAACTTACGCTTAACTATCACAGATCCAAAATCGTCTTTCAAAGCACGAAAACCATTTATCTCTACGACAGCATCATCTGTTGCATTTGCAACATCGTCACGTATGTTAACTATATATTCCTTTGTACTAATTTTCAACATTATCTTAAGTGTCAGTTCCAGGTTCCAGTTCAGTTACCTTTTGATTAATAATCTGAACATTTGATTCTGTGCTTGTGATTCCGTTATTTCGTATTTCATTTATAGTTGTAACGCGACCTTTCACCTTATATCCAGATACAGTTACTTGGGAACTCAGTATTTCTTTACATACCGAAAGCTGATTACTTAAAACTCTTTTTAAATAGCTAAAGCTTTCAGAAACTTGTTTCTCTAACTCACTTTTAAATCTGTTCAAGTTTTAGAAAGTTGATTGATTGTTCTGGCAACTTGTTTTTCTAGATCGTCATAGCTTTTGAAATTACACGTTTCAGACTTTTCATAACTTTCAAGAATTCGATTTTTTGTTTAAAAAATTCGACTGTTTGTTTCAGTTATTTCCTTGAGAAATGTGTCACCGTTTTAGCCAAACATCAATAGGATTTTTTTTATGTCTCTCATAAACTGTTTTAACGATGGCTTGTTTTCTGAATCAATGACTTTTCCAAACTCAAATTCAGAAGTGCTAACTCTGAATTGTCTTCCTAAAAACTGTTTCGAACTAGGCCAATTTTTCACTCTCTTATGTGTCATGTTAAAAAATTTTGCTAATAATGACATGTTATCAAAAGTATTTCAACGCAAAAAAGAAATTGTCATCAGCACTAACTTGTATGTCCGTTTTCTTCCTCTAACCATAAAATTAAAAAAGCTTACGTAATTAACGTCTATTGCTGTGTTTCCATTAGCTCCTCTCTCTTCTGCACTCCTTCTGTTCGCAAGTCTTGATTGTCTTTCCGCTTAGTTTCCATTTCGCTGGCTTTTACATTCATGTACATTTTAGTTCCCTTTCATATTTAATTCATCCGAAAAAACTCAGATTAATATTTCTTCGTACAACATAATTAGCCAGGATGGTTCAAATGGCTCTGAGCACTATGGGACTTAACATCTGTGGTCATCAGTCCCCTAGAATTTAGAACTACTTAAACCTAACTAACCTAAGGGCATCACACACATCCATGCCCGAGGCAGGATTCGAACCTGCGACCGTAGCAGTCTCGCGGTTCCGGACTGAGCGCCTAGAGCCGCTAGGCCACCGCGGCCGGCAATTAGCCAGGACAACGTACCCAAGTGTAATGGTGTCTTCAGTGCTTAACGTTCAGTGATCTGTCTTGGAAACAGACGTTGATCATTTATTTCAAGTGAGTTGCATCGAAACCCTCATCCACGCCTAGAATTATAAAATATTACTTATCTTTTATCACTGTTTTGTCTGGAACATGGTGCGGCTCTCGGATCGTATTTCTGGTTAGAAGAAACATTAGCTGGTGAAAGAATTGTGTTATTCAGGTCTTTCCAGTCATTAACCAATGAAATGAAGCTCATGAACTTTGAAACAACAATGTTCATTAATATATGAACACACTGGACTATTTACAAAAGATACTTTGCTTCATTAATATTACAAAAACACATTATCTCCAATTACAATAGCTCTTCTGCCAAGCTGCCCATTTCACGTCACACTCCCGCCAAGACCGACCATTTACACACTACTGTTCAGCCAAGGCTGTCCATTTTCAATTACTCTCTCGCAAGACCGTCCATTTTCTACTACTTTTCCGCCAGGACTGTGCACAACGAAGAAGAACGGAGAGATAGTATTAAATCAACGAGTTTACAACTTGGTCGATAATAATCACTCGTACATCTTCGAAATAATTGATAAAAAGAATTTACAGAGATTTAAATAAAATGATTCAACATTAATTCACGTACGTATAACACTTAACTTGTTTGTATGTATGTTCCTTTTGTACTACGCTAGAATAATGTCAAGAAATTTCATTAGGAAATAAATATACTATGAAGCAGAAGGCAAAATGCCTAATCCTTAAACGGATATCTACAAGATAACTGTGGGTGGGTGAGCATCACATATTGTTCTTATAGTACATTTTTGAGCAATGATGACCTTTTTTCTTGAAGATGAGTTACGTTAGAACGTTTTTCATACGACATTCTTGAATGAAAAAATTTTTGCACAGCAACCATTTTCGCGGGTGCATTAATAAATTTTCGAAGCTATTACTCGAGACAACAGACGGTAAAAGAAGCAAGGCCCACTCAGACTATGTGTCACAATCATTATCTAGAGCACACAGAGAGTACCAGTATTGCAAAACCAGGGAAACGCTCGTAACTAATTGCTACACAGCGATTAGAGCCATAGCAAGGAGCACAGACGGTGCAGTATGACAGCATCCAGAACGTCGTTCGAAATACTCTACAATATGGAGCACTAACTTGCAACATCCGAGCTACGCCACTCTAAGTCTTTCTAGTACCGATGAGAAATGCAGAGGCACGGGAAGCCGTCGTAACTGAGACACCACGTTGCAGACAGAAGCGCACCCACCTGTCGTTAAACGAGGGCAAATGGCCTCTTAACCTGCCACAGTGATCTGACGTCTGGCTTTAAATACCTCTATCTCATATATTTCGCCGCCATTAGTTGGTCACTTCATCTGCATCTCCGATTCTGACGGTCTGACAGTTTCTCTTGTTCGAAGTTAACACTGCTGGCCCTCTGTAATGTGCTGCATGCTGCCTGTTTAAAGACTTCAACAACGAGCCGATAGCCTGCTAGTTGTGGTTGATCTTCACCGCTCCGTGCTGCCGCTACCGACGGCTCACATCCGTCAGTGACAGAAGACGCGGACCTAATGGGCTTTCCTCTGGTGAACGGCCAGCCTGACTGACTACAGACTGCCGTCTTCTGCCTGCTGGGTGGGCGTATGGATGCTACCGCACACCGCGCCTCCTCGCAGTCAGGCAACGTGCCTGGCCAGCCGCTAGCTATGTGAGCTGCCGGAGTGCTGTGTCTAGCATTCATCGCCGATGACTGAGCGGCCAGCGTGGCGCGATTCCTGTGTGCCAGAGGGCTCAATATTCATTGTAGCAATCGCGTCAACTAAATGTTATTACAGACAACACTGTTTCGCTGACACCTTGGGGCATAAGATTAGGCCCACCATGCCTTGGAACTCGGCCTCCGATACTTGTGACATCACCACCTCACTTGTCCAGCTTCTTTGCCCACTGATCTCCTGACCCAATATGCAAAGTATGTCAACTTACTGATTTGTCTCTCCTCAAAATTAGCAATTTTTCTAAGTGCAAATCTTACTGAATTCAGATGTTTTAAGAGTTCCAAATTTTGAAATTTCCACCCAATTTATTATTTTCTCAGCCGGCCGCTGTGGCTGAGCGGTTCTAGGCACTTCACTCCGGAACCGCGCTGCTGCTACGGTCGCAGGTTCGAATCCTGCCTCGGGCATAGATGTGTGTGATGTCCTTAGGTTAATTAGGTTTAAGTAGTTCTAAGTCTAGGGGACTGATGACCTCAGATGTTAAGTCCCATAGTGCTTAGAGCCATATTATTTTCTCCCCACGTGCTACACTTATCGTCATGTGGTATATCTATATGTGCAGACATGAGCACATTGCATCTTTTTAAGACTGAAGCTGAGACCATTCGCAGAAAACAGACCATGGCCTGCAGGAAAAATTGCAGGAAAACAGATTGCGATTCATAAAGAAAGTACATAAACTCACGCTTATCTGAAGTCAGAATTTCGATAAGAAATGTAGTGGATCTCGAAGAAATGGTAGAGATGCTTAGAAAACTGCCCAGTCATCAAAAATTGCTCAAAGAGAACTGTACCTTGCTGCAAAAGTAATTTGGAATTTCAAAAGAAGAAGCAATGAAACTTTCCTACTTTTCAAGGAGGGAAGGACAATCTGTAAAATGTCTTGAGGCCCTTGCGAATACTGCCTTGCAAGTAAAATCATCATCTCGGAAGATATTTGTGAGGAGGTGGAAGGTACAACATATCTGAGGTCCCTTTCCGAATACAGTATTGCAAGCAAAATCATCATGCCGGAAGATATTCTGTGAGTAGGTGGAAGGTAGAGAATGTTTTAAAAAATCCAGTGGGCATTGATAACGTTTGAACCGTTCAAGCCACCACGCTCATATGGAATCCATCCGGCTCTACTGCAACAAGCAGGAGAGTTTAATTAGATTCCTACGCAGACTGTTTATGGTCAGCCCAGCAGTACCATTTATTCCTAATGCTTGGAGAACAGTAAAGATTGTTTTCATCCGAAGCCAAGGAAAACTGATCACACCACGGATAAAGACGTGAGACCCATGAGTCTGTCTTTCTTTTTCCTAAAGGTATTAGAAAAATGTGCACATTAAAGATAAGAGGTTAACTACGGTTCCGCTACCTGAAAACCAGCATGCATAGGGAAAAAGCTCTTACCATTAAAAATTGCTCTTTATATCTACCTGGATATCATGGAGGCTTTTAGCAATAGGATCTACGAATCTATGGTTAGAGCTTCAGAAGGGCGTGGCATCAGGATCACCATATGCAGATGGCTCAGGACCAACATGAGTAACGAAAGGGAGAAGCAGCTGTGATGAATGAGAAAATGGTGATCAAGACCACCACAGGGTGTACGGAAGGAGGGGTTTTATCCCCAACACTTTAGAACCTAGTGGTCAAGGAACTGGTTGGGTATTTGGTGCTTACAGGCGCTGAACGGCGAGGTTATCAGAAGCATCTAAATACTAGAGGTTGTTTTTATCAAGGATAAGCAGACCATTTAGTCACAGCAGTACATAAAAAATTTGCTAACACTATTACAACAATGCCACAATGGATACTGAACATTGTGCAACACGGGTGCAGGAAACGGGATGTAAGGGACAGTCCCAAGAAAACTGTTGTAGTAGCCATTCACGACGAACCATATCCAGGCAACGTTTTTGAATCTCAAGCTCTTCGCAGGAACTCTACAAGTAGAGGGAGGACTGAAGTCTATCGTGGACCCCTCACGTGAAGAATACATGTTCGAACCCGAAAGGTGCTGTCAAGTGCACTAGAAGGGCCTACAGTAAAAACTAGAGTCTTAACCCTACGAGTGTGTAATGGACATATACCACTGTAATAACTATGATAATTTATGGAGCTACAATATGGTGGAATAAACTAGAAGAGAATGTGTAATTTTGTTCTTAGCTGTAGAATATTTCAACAAAGATAATAAGTCAGTGGTCAGCGGCAGAATAGAACATTTATTTCGTTCACTTTATCGGTTTATATAGTTCAAACTCTCATACTTAGGTATGGAATAGGCTCAAATCATTGGTAAGCCAACGTCAACATAAGAATTGCACAGTAATATCCTACAAAGGATTTGCAAAAAAATACATATATAATGCAAGTAAGTTAAAAACAGTTGTACAAAGATTGAACAGCAGAAGTAAAATTGGGTATGTTTTACATAATAATACAATTTAGTTGTCTCACTATTTACGATCTGCAGAATTACATTAGATAACAAATTGAAACTTTTTTTCTGCATTTGGTTGTAATTGGGTGGATTTACATAATTTTGGGGTGCTGAATACTCTGTTAAAATCAGTTTTTCTCTATGACATCTCATTTCCCAGATACACAGCAGAATAAAAAATGATAACAGCGAAAATTGACACAACGTAAGTCAAACAAAAATACACATTCAGAACGTTTGAAATCAATACTCTTTGTATGTATGTATGGGCATGATGCCAACAAAAGGTCTAAATTAGTATAGAAGATATTTTCGCCTTGAATCGTCTTTCGTTTTTGAAAAATGCGACGACAGAGATTTTCTTTTGTTTGCCGTTTCATCACTGTCCCTAACAAGACCGAAGCAGTAGTCAGGGTTTCAATCGCCTTGGTAACGGTGTTGCATGGCATGAACGTCTTGGTGAAAGCGTTCACCATGCTCATCGCTTACAGCTCCCAAATTTTCTGGTAAGAAATCAATATGAGAACGTAAAAAGTGAATTTTAAGCGACATTCTACACCCCATGTTCTTATAGTTGTCCAACAGATCATTCGCAATGGTAACATAGTTTTTGTCTCTTCTGGTACCCAAAAAGCCCTTCACAATTGCTTTAAAAAAAGACCAAGCAGCTAATTGGATATCTGTGAGTTTGTTATCAAAGGTAGGATCTTTCAGCAATTTTCATATTAGTGATCCAACAAATGTACCCTCTTTCAGCTTTGCCTCACTTAATTTGGGAAACTTTTCTTTTAAGTGATTGAAGGCCTCAGCTTCTTTATTCAGAGCTTTTACAAAGTGCTTGGTAAGGTCCAACTAGATATGAAGGGGAGGCAAAATGATTTTATCGGCCTCAACCAAAGGGGCATTGTTCATATTTACGTTTCCAGGAACATATGACTTCCTTATAGGCCATTCCTTGACTGTATAGTGGTTCTTGGTGTCACGGCTGTCTCAAAGGCACAAGAAGCTGCAGTATTTCGTAAATCCAGCCGGTAAACCTGTAAGGAGTGCAACAACTTCTAAATCACAGCATGATCCTTACATTTGATTGCCTTTAGCAGCAAAGCCATGGTTTCATAAGTTTCTTTCATGTCTACTGCGTAAGCCAAAATACATTGCCATTATACAGTAGTACTGCTTTCAAGCTGGTTTTATTGGTGTCAATAAGTAGTCGCCAATCCTGTGGATTATGTTGTACACCTAGCAGCATCATAAGACCATTGACATCTCTACATATACACACTGAATTCTGCATATCGGAATACTGAGCGAAGGAAGCACCTCTTGATCTGAAACAGGAAATTTTTGTCCCTGGAGCAAGCAGATTCCGTTGTTGCAGTCTCGACCCGAAGAGTTCAGTTTGCTGTTTCGAAAGTTGTAGATCGCGAACCAAATCGTTCAATTCCTTTCATTAAAGAGCTGAGGCAAAGTGTCGTGATATTGAGTGCAGTACTCTTCCATATGTATAATACTTACTGATTCCCTTGACATGGTGTCTAGTTCCGTGGCTTTCAAGTTACAGACAGGAATAGGCAACCCCTCATCATGGGGCACAGGCAAATGCTCTGAAGATACATTTGGATACTTTATGTCTGGTTTTACTTGAATGTCCCGAAATATTTGTAAGACAGAAGTAACAGTCTGAATAATGGTCTTTAGACGCACACCACACCACCGGAACAGCGAATGACATGGCTCTGTTTTTTTCCTTTCACCTACTCGGTTAAGGTTGTAGTACAGGTTATGCAGGCACCATGCAGGCACCGTGAGGTGCAAAATATTTATTTTGATCACCAACAGGACAATCAAAATACAATTTATATGCTTCTTTACCAAATCAGTAACTGGTTTTCTCTGGGATTTTGGAGTGAATTTCCCACACACATAATAAAAGTTGTCGTGGTGGTTTAGACAGCTACGTGATTTACTACCTGCCATTTTTCTTAGTGTAAGTTTTAAACACAAAAACTGTGCACTATCTTTCACGCGAAATACTCACTGAGGATCTCTTTCACACCACTGGATTACCACACCGACCATTTCCTGAGGATCTGCAGATTTTCTAGCACTCCTCTGTAAATCAAAAACAAACAATTAAACATCAAAACATAAGAACAGCAAAAAGCGAATTACGGAATACGTAAAATAAAATACCTTAAAAAACTCAAAAATGGTACGTGCTAGAACATTCTGAAAGGTTTATTCGGATCCTACACACCAAAATACATACTAGTTGATGTATCACATCCCAGATGCAAAATGGCTGTTGACTAGTGTTATGAAATATTGCAAAAAACGCTTGGCTATTTACCGACTGTACTGGAGGTATATTTTATTCTGGTATTTTTATTTTGAAATCATTTCTGTAACTCTATTGCCGGCCGTTGTGGCCGAGTGATCATTTAAGAAACAGTTGAAAGATACACACATATGAGACAGCCGCCATAAGAGACTGTCTGACAACTCAGAAAGTCACCATTCCCATATTAATGTTGAAATGAAAGTTTCTACTTATGTTTTCGTGTGAAGCTCCATCCTTTTGTATTGTTCCCTAAACCTACGCCCGAGACGTTTTGTATATTACTGTGCGATTTCTCTATAAATATGAGATATTTGCTAGTTACACATGCGTGAAGAGACAGACACTAACGTTATTACCGTAACAGAATTATCAAAATCCAAGTATTAGAGCATTCCACGTGAGATAATTTGAGAAACCACAATACATTGAAGAATACTGAGAAATAAATTTGTGAAGAGAAAATATGTGCGAATTTGAAAACCTTATCTCGACAAAGGAAGCCGAAAAATCGGCATAGTAAGCGGAATGGTCGTAAGAACAACTGCTACATGGTTTTGATTGGCGTTTGAAGAGGAGTGAACATTAATGCCAACTACTGACTGTGTCGGAGAGCTACAGTACGGCGTTGATGTGTTCCAGAGCCATGAAACAGTATTACCTGCATTGACGTCATACATTTAGGGGTGGAGGACGGGGAGATGTGGGCCCCCGCTTGCAGATGAACGCCAGGCAATATTGGACAATTCCTTGCTACCTGAGCTCTGGCACATTTCATTTCCAACGAGACAGAACTCCCGTTCATAAAGGGAGTGCCATAACGTGATGCTTTTGACAAAATGAGAGCGGGAAAATCGAATAGCCGGCCCGGAGATTAGCTTTCGACCCAATTGAGTGCCTCAGGAACAATTTACAGCTTACGTCTAGCAAGCGTTTATTGAACGGTCTGCATTTTGTAGAACTGATGAATTAGAATACACGCAGACAGTTAGCTAATTAAATGGAACGAGGGCTATGCTTGAGGCGAAATAAGGAACTACGTCTGACTGACACCGTAACACCTCAGATGAAAGAGTTTGTGGCAAAAACCCTGCTAACAATGACAATGTGATTGCAGAATTAACAATAAACTAACTGTAAGGATCCAAATAGAGTCAATGAACGAACATGCAAACTAAACCGTAATCATTAAGCAGCCTGGCAGAAGTATCGCATCCTAATACACACTGTTGGTAATGGTTATGTAATACATAGTTCTTGTTCAGGAGGGCACGCGTTACTGTTGCGGTCGAATAGAATAAAGCCTCATCCACCATTCAGCATAACATGACATATATGCAACTCGTGGGTTTCATGTGATGAATTTAAGGACTGCAGTCGATACCGGTTCTCTGGCCCCAAAGTTTTTGTAACTATGTGTGATGCAAACATTGATAAATCAAAACCTGTCTTCATAGCTCAGCAGTTATTTCCTAAACAATTTCCAAAAGACGCCCATAGTCACAACTGAAATCAGAAACGTTTATCCACTGTTGCCAATCTACGTTTGCTTGGTATTCTCGAAAATTATTTGTACTGCAGATAAGCTCGACCTACCACAATATCAGCTCAACATCAAGTGACGATTGACGTCTCTTCAAAATGATTAAAATGTTTTGCGAATAATGACTACCACCAACTGTATAATGGGTTGACGACAGTGAAAATTTGTGCCGGATTGGGACTCGAACCCGGATTTCCCGCTTATCACGAGGAGGCGCCTTATCATCTGGCAATAATTTTTTTGTTGTTATGGTCTTCAGTCCAGAGACTGGTTTGATGCAGCACTCCATGCTACTCTATCCTGTACAAGCTTCTTCATCTCCCAGTACCTACTGCAACTTACATCGTTCTGAATCTGCTTAATGTATTCATCTCTTTGTCTCCCTCTGCGATTTTTACCCTCCACGCTGCCCTCCAATACTGAATTTGTGATCCCTTGATGCCTCAAAACGTGTCCTGCCAACCGATCCGTTCTTCTAGTCAAGTTGTGCCACAAACTTCTCTTCTCCCCAATCCTATTCAATACCTCCTCATTAGTTACGTGATCTACCCACCTTATCTTCAGCATTCTTCTGTAGCACCACATTTCGAAAGCTTCTATTCTCTTCTTGTCCAAACTATTTATCGTTCATGTTTCACTCACATACATGGCTACAATCCATACAAATACTTTCAGAAACGACTCCCTGATACTTAAATCTATACTCAATGTTAACAAATTTCTCCTCTTCAGAAACGATTTCCTTGCCATTGCCAGTCTATATTTTACATCCTCTCTACTTCTACCATAGTCAGTTATTTTGCTCCCCAAATAGCAAAACTCACTTACTACTTTAAGTGTCTCATTTCCTAATCTAATTCCTTCAGCATCATCTGACTTAATTCGACTACATTCCATTATCCTCGTTTTGCTTTTGTTGAGTTCATCTCACATCTTCATTTTTTAACTATATATATATATATATATATATATATATATATATATATATATATATATATATACAGGGCTATTACAAATGATTGAAGCGATTTCATAATTTCACTGTAGCTCCATTCATTGACATATGGTCACGACACACTACAGATACGTAGTTTTGTTCGGCTGAAGCCGCACTTCAGGTTTCTGCCGCCAGAGCGCTCGAGAGCGCAGTGAGACAAAATGGCGACAGGAGCTGAGAAAGCGTATGTCGTGCTTGAAATGCACTCACATCAGTCAGTCATAACAGTGCAACGACACTTCAGGACGAAGTTCAACAAAGATCCACCAACTGCTAACTCCATTCGGTATGCGCAGTTTAAAGGTTCTGGATGCCTCTGTAAGGGGAAATCAACGGGTCGGCCGGCAGTGAGCGAAGAAACGGTTGAACGCGTGCGGGCAAGTTTCACGCGTAGCCCGCGGAAGTCGACGAATAAAGCAAGCAGGGAGCTAAACGTACCACAGCCGACGGTTTGGAAAATCTTACGGAAAAGGCTAAAGCAGAAGCCTTACCATTTACAATTGCTACAAGCCCTGACACCCGATGACAAAGTCAAACGCTTTGAATTTTCTGCGCGGTTGCAACAGCTCATGGAAGAGGATGCGTTCAGTGCGAAACTTGTTTTCAGTGGTGAAGCAACATTTTTTCTTAATGGTGAAGTGAACAGACACAATGTGCGAATCTGGGCGGTAGAGAATCCTCACGCATTCGTGCAGCAAATTAGCAATTCACCAAAAGTTAACGTGTTTTGTGCAATCTCACGGTTTAAAGTTTATGGGCCCTTTTTCTTTAGCGAAAAAAACGTTACAGGACACGTGTATCTGGACATGCTGGAAAATTGGCTCATGCCACAACTGGAGACCGACAGCGCCGACTTCATCTTTCAACAGGATGGTGCTCCACTGCACTTCCATCGTGATGTTCGGCATTTCTTAAACAGGAGATTGGAAAACTGATGGATCGGTCGTGGTGGAGATCATGATCAGCAAGTCATGTCATGGCCTCTATGCTCTCCCGACTTAACCCCATGCGATTTCTTTCTGTGGGGTTATGTGAAAGATTCAGTGTTTAAACCTCCTCTACCAAGAAACGTGCCAGAACTGCGAGCTTGCATCAACGATGCTTTCGAACTCATTGATGGGGACATGCTGCGCCGAGTGTGGGAGGAACTTGATTATCGGCTTGATGTCTGCCGAATCACTAAAGGGGCACATATCGAACATTTGTGAATGCCTAAAAAAACTTTTTGAGTTTTTGTATGTGTGTGCAAAGCATTGTGAAAATATCTCAAATAATAAAGTTATTGTAGAGCTGTGAAATCGCTTCAATCATTTGTAATAACCCTATATATATATATATATATATATATATATATATATATATATATATATATATATATATATATATATATATATATAACAAATTTACTGTTGTAAGTTACAAAAGGCACCATTTGGTAATTTGTCAAAGTTGCGAAAGTATATAGCGTTACTGACATTTCTCTCTTAATACAAGTTTGTTTGTGGACTATTCCTATTTCCTATCAAACCCAAAATCTCATTCTTAGGTGTATGTTATCACGCAATTCGTGGTACTCTGTAAGGAATAAATTTTTTTTCCTACTGCATTTTAAATAAGGGAACTAAGCTATACATCTACATAAACTCGAGATTTCGTTTAAAAAGTGAATGTTTGATGTTTTTCTTTCCAAACACTCTTATTTCAGGAAAAATTCTATGGATAGGCAAAATTTTCCCTTTTTTCCAGTTGGTTCTGACAATGATTCCCTTACTTCGTGTAAGTATTGTTTGAATTCGGTTACAGATTCACCTTCATCGTTGATGACACAGTTTATTTAGGAGTGCTTAAGCCACGTGATTTTTCTTGTCTTTGAAACCGTGAACGTTTTGAAATTCGTTAACACTTTCTCCTTGGTGTTAATTTCAGATGTTGTCGTTAATGGCGTTGCACATTTAAGTTAATCCACTTCCAAAACTCTAGGATTTTTGAACATCCTACTGTTCGGTGCAGCGCTGTGTCAGTCAAACCACAATTTCACAGTGAGGATTTCCCATGAGTCTCGGGTGCTGTCATCGTGATGCTGTTGGAAACAGATCGTTTAAGAACATGTGACCGGTCGAGCGCACCGTTCATCTTACAGTCGCATGTGAAAAAATTAGACATCACTAGTTTCCAGTTAATATCTTTGGGTTTTATTTGGCTGGCTGGTGTGTGGACTGTTTCTTTCTGTAGTTCTCCCATAACCTTTTTCGTGGTGAAGTTCTTTTCATTTGGGAGTTTTTCTACAATTCCCGGCCGGCAGCTGTGGTCGAGCGGCTCTAGGCACTTCAGTCTAGAAACCCGCTGCTGCTGCAGTCGCTGGTTCGTATCCTGCCTCGGTCATGGATGTGTGTGATGTCCTTAGGTTAGTTAGGTTTAAGTAGTTCTATGTCTAGGGGACTGATGACCTCAGATGTTAAGTCCCCTAGTGCTCAGAACCATTTCTACAATTCCCGTTGTGATTTTAATAGCGCGAGTACTATACATAGCTGTCCGTCTTTGAGTTCTACTTCTTGCGGTAATTCCCCATGTGGACTTCAATAAATCCGACTCACTTCTGGTTGATTCAAGAATTTAATAAAAATTTTAACCATGAGGGCAGTGCGTTTTTTCTTACAACCTATTAAGCCTAATACATCTCCATTTGAAGGTTTTGTTTACTAGCATCTGGCACCACAGAAGAGCATCCCTTTCCAGATACTACTTACTTCGTGTTCTGCCTTACGGCAGGTATTGTCATGAGGGAAGCCTCATCAGAGAGGTCCACTGCAAGAGCGTCTAGGGAAGTGATTCCAGTGGTGGTTTCCCGTTGCCTTGCACTGATGATGATGAAATGTTAATGAGGACAACAGAACACCCAGTCCGTGAGCAGAGAAAATCTCTGACCAGCCGGAATCGAGCCTGCGCTGACCACTCAGCTGTAGTGTCGCGGAATAGTAAAGAGTTGGAAACGTGGAATATTGTCAAAGTTTCGTTGCCAATGCCGAGAGCCAGAGGCCGTAAGCTAGCCAAAAGGTAGGAGGATTGCACATGTATCGGAATGTGTCGTCACGTGGGGGCAGTGGCTGGGTTACGCACAACAGGCGAGAGAGAATTACTTAGCACGCGGGTTTGTGTTAGATGGAGACTTTCGTAGAGTGTAAGACAGAGGTATAGCGTCAGCTGTACTGCATTTCACAACTTCGCGTAAGTCTGTCGTAACAACACGTAACTCTGTCGCAAGGACACCTAGGGGGCGAGTACGACAGATAAGTCAGCAGTATAAGTGGAACGAATGCGTTCATTACAAACGAGCATGACGTCAGGACGTCGCTCGTGCTTCCTTTAAATACGCCAGCTTTGATAGCAACAGGGCACTTGCAGTTAGACTTGCAGTTAGATGTGTACTGGGTCGCTGCGTAGCGCTCAGCTTGGTGATCGACATTTTAATCTTTATTAAGGAAATGTTGCAGTAAGGGCGGCCCATCCAGCAGCAGACGTGAGGGGACAGTACCAGCTCTGGTCCTCTCTGCTGCCACTGTCAATCATCAACCCAGGATTAGCAGACATCGCGGCAGACTCGCTCGACGCCATCACCGCCAATGCTGACCCCATCAGTGAGCCATCATCGAGATCGTGCGGGGCCTAGGCCCTGTGCATCCGCCGTCACAACCGGGTGAGCCAACGACGCTGGGGGACTGCAGCCCGTTCCGCCCGTCCACCGCGGACGAGCCACCAGGAGGAGCAGGGAAGAAAACGGGATGGGACAGAGATCACCCCGCACTACGAGAACGCCTGTCATGCCGACAGCACCGGGACTCCAACCCCGAGCCTCATACGTGCAGCGGCTTGCTGTCCGCAGCCGAGCCAACCGGCCAGCCGGGCGCCGCCAGCCACGCGCGGCCGAAGTAAGGGCATTCCTCCGCTACGTCACGGCACGCGGCGCTGCGCTAGCAAGACTGATGCGGCCCGGAGCTGGTGTCATCGCTAAGAGTCAGCGAGGACTCGGGGAAGGTCATTGATATCACCAAGTGTAGCCAGCCTGTGTACGCAGGCCACATTGTACTTGGCGGGAATAAAGATTTTATGAATTAATAATGTTTCTTTGGCATTTCTGACGCGTCCACAGTCATTTCCTAGCATCCTGACAACTGGAGAGGTCACCGCTCGGCCATCCAGTCCACCGTAGGCGACCGGGACCACCGGGGTGCCTACACAGCTATTGGGGCGGACCTTTTCCAGGTGAATTACCCTGTATACTTCTTTATTGCCCTCTGTGGGCATTGTTTGAGCTGTATTGCCACATTTTTTAAAAGACCAGCATACTGACAGACTGAATCCGTTGAATAATATTTAAGTTCCTAGTACTGTTCGCTATTAAGGCGCCTCTTACTTTCTCCACTACTGATCTGGAAGAATCCTCAACCAATTCCTTCACATTCTTCTTCAGTTGAACGCTGAGAAATTCATTTCGTCACGTTCTCTGATGGAATGTGGCCTGAGTTGTGAAGTTTCGTTCAACCATAGGAGCCAGATTTTGTTGTTTATTGTTGCTCCCGCTAACTTCCTTATAAAATCCATTGTTTCTAATATCTTCCCAGTGTCTTGATGTTGTGTGAATGTAATTGTTATATCGTCGGCAGAAACGTTAACGGCGAACTTTTGTGCACCAACATTTATTCCATAAATCTGGTTGGTGATTGAACGGATCATTGGGTCCACTGAAATTATAAATAATACCATGGATAACGGGCATCCCTGCCGGACTGAGCGCTGAATAGAGAATTCTCCCGTGAAGATGCCATTCATTTGTAGTTTGGAGACCATTGGATTCGGGTCAGAAAGGAGGAAATATATTGTGGCGTATGGAAAGTTATAGCATTGCAACAAATTCCTTATACACTGGTGGCTGACTTTGTCAAAGGCGTTTTCTAGGTCGATGTTCAACAATCCCATTGTTCCAGTTTGGTACATGCACGAGAAGAAGGTGGTGTCTCTCAGATAGCAAAGTCAATCAATGATCTTCCTGTTTGGAACACTACACGCTTGGCCAGACCCGATTCTTTTAGCTTTGCGACTAGTATGCGCGCCATTATATTAGAGTCTGCACATAAGGTAGTTATTGCCCTGTAATCAGCTATTCTTCTTGGTTTCTGAGTTTTTGGTACAAGGACTTAAACTCCTGGTTCATTTTCTGTATATATTTCACCCAGTCTTTAATTCTCTTTAATAACCTACGTGAATTCCGCTTTGACAACTGACCAGAACACTTTGTAAAATCCATACGGCATGCTGTCAATTCCCATACTCCCGTTTCCTTGTAACTGCTTTATAACGTCTGCAGTTTCTTCTTCGGATACGGGCTCTATCAACGTAGTGACATTTTAGTTGGTGAGGGAAGTCGTGCGGTGTTGTAGCAAACTTTCATCTCTGGTATGACCTAATGGTTGTTCTCCGAACAGTCTCCGGAAATAGTCCTTAATATCTTCCACATTAACGATGTCGTTCCCGTCGGAAGACGTTAGATGTCCGCTACACATCTGTCCCCACCGTTTCTTTTCGCTACCGAAGTGGTCAATGCTCGATTTTTCGTTTGAAATGTATCCCTTATCCATGTAAGTGATTATTTTTCTTTCGAATTCCTTTTCATGTAGTTCTAGCTTCTTCTTTTAGAATTTCTCCAATTCGCGAGATCGGTCATCTCCGTTATCCACTTTTCCTTGGAGCTCTCGAACAGTTGCATAATACAATTCAGTGTTGTTCATTTTAGTGCTACAGATACTATACGCTATGTTTGTGAGCAGTTTACGAACTCCAGGTTGGACCAGTTTATCCCACCATTCAAGACTGCTAGTAAGGAACTGCTTCCGATGAACCAATGTTCGAAACTATTCGCAGAATTCTGTTTTTGCCCACTCGATGTTGAGCAGGTTGCAGTTTAACTTCTATTATCCATTTCCCATTACGGTGGAACGCCGTAAGCCTTCTATTGTAACGACAACTGTATTGTGATCCGAGAAGATGACAGTCTTGTACAGCCTGAAGGCTGACAGTGGAGATACGTACGTAAACTGGTACCGCGTGATGACTAATCGATCTATGACGTCTATCAGTTATAGATTTCCAAAAACGGAATTTAATGGGACACAATTAGGGGTTAATTCTGTTGTGTCTGCCGGTCTTACAACACAACTAAAATCTCCTCCCATTATTAAGTCACCCTTTGCGTGTCTCATTTAGTGCGGGATAGTTTCACTAAAACACTTTTCTCTAATAGTTCTGTTACGTGTTCCTGACGGGGCATTAAGGTCTAATATTGTTGTATCATTGAGTTTGGATCTGATAACGCGTCCATCCAGTTGATTTTCTATGTTCTCTCATTACAGTCACATTCTGGTTAAAATGCTGCAACCTCGACCGCTGAGCTAACATTGTTGTATGCTTTGAATTGCTGTTGCAGTTTCATCTCTGCTTAAGCTGCTTCCTGAAAGAAGGCAATAAACAAGTCATTCGTTTATAAGAAATTCCCAAGAATCCTCATCTTTTCTTCACTTGTTATTCCCCAGACGTTTGGCGTGAGTAGAATAAGCACCTCCTACTGTTCATTGCGAGCAATTTGTGACACCACGTCCTTACTTAGTTGTCGGTTTCATCCTATTGATCGTTGTCTACGTTCTTGTGTACTTCATTTGTTGCTAGTAGCTTATTCAAGGGTGGGAATTCCTCTTCAATTAAACTAGGAGAGTGGCCAGTGGATTCCATGTGAGTATTCTCGGTGTTACTCGTTGCAGTACTTGAAGGAATCAATTATTGTGCCTGCATTCTTATCCGCTGTTGCAGATTGTTTCGTGCAATAAACACGTGCCGCGGGCAGTTTTCTCGAAGATGTCCTGATTAATTGCACACGTGACATGTGGGAGTTTGCCCAACTTATATTATGTGTGCCTTACAATCGCTTAGAAGAATGTGGGAAGGGATGTAGGAAGCAACAAACATTAGTACAGATGTAATGCCATTGTAGCACTGGATCTTATATCTAGTATACCGCTTTTTAAATCCGACGTTTTATACCAGTCCGTAAATAGAAAGTGGCTTCATTAAGTCCTTGTTGTCTAGTTCTGGGGAAGATCTTTCACCCTAACAGTTTTCAGTTCGCTGTTAGCGTTACTTTTATCAACGGTACTGACAGAATCACGTCGATGAATGAATCACATTTGCCCTGGGGTTTCAATAATATTCTATCTAACATAGCAGAACTATGTAATTTAGCAATAACATAATAGTTCTGTTAATTTGAATGAAATCTGCACTATCTCCAGAAATACCGGAATTTTCATGAAGCCAATCATGAACTTTCAAAGCCGTGGGTTGAATTTCTTGTCGGTGGTGAATCTCAAAGTATTTTTCCTCATCGAATTCGTGGACATTATCTACGGGCGGAGCCTCCGCTCTATACACAAAGATAATGAAGACGTTGAAGTAAGTATCACTACTTACAAATTCGGTGGCTGCACAAAGAGCAAAATATACTCGTACCGTAATACTTGTGTACGTAACCAGTTAGCTACAACACGTAGCGCTGCACCACACGCCCACATCGGCTGAGTACTACAACGCGAGTGGCTGTCCGGGCAAGACTCACGGCCTGAATCTAACTTCCACTCGTCGTGAACCATTTGTCTACAACCTGTACTCGTACATCCATTATGTATATTCCAGTACAGTGGAAACATTTTACTTGATAGTCACTTGCCCGGCGTTGATTGATAAAGACATGAATGTTCGAAGGAGCTTTACATTGTCATTTGGAATAACACACGCACTGCAATATCGTAAACATTGCACGTCTCTATAAAAAGTTCATTAAGATATCCCTCTCCCCAGCAGTTAAAGGGATGTGATTTCAGTAAATGAAGTATAAATATGCGGGTATTTAATAAGAGAATTAGCTGCCTAAGGGGTAGCTCTCTGTTTTAATTTATGTTGGTACAAGCTTTCTACGTGCGACTTGGTCCGCGTATGCTTATGTCATATGCGTTGTACACATGCGTATCTGATTCTCTACTGGTTTACGTGATAAGAATCCAGAGAGGTTTTTTAACTTATTCGTAATATCGATGCATGTGTCACGTTCGTAGACCCCGAAATTATTGGCTCGCCGCAGTTCCCATTTACGCAACTGGTTGACACAATGAACTGCACAAACAAGAGACAAATTGCCTTTCATATTTTCAATAGTTTACAAAGTCAACTAAACACAGAAAATAAACACTAACGGGTCTCGTCGTCAGACACTTTTGTGTCACCTCTTCTCATGCACAGTCCCACTCCTAGTGACAACGGGGAATCTTACTCCCACAGTACTTTTACATAAATAATAAGTCACGTGTCTAAGAAATTTGATTAAAATTGCTCCAGGTGATCCTGAGCTACTCTTCGAGGTCATCCCCTTTTCATTCTCAGCCATATGGGATCTTGGTGGTACACAACCCCACTGTGCTTCTTTCCAGATAGTGAGTAACCAGATTCTTTGAAGACTCGGGCTCCCCTGTGTAAAACAGCTTCAAACGTCAGATTACAAATGAGTTAATATGTTAAACATCTCACGTTAAGTATGTAAGCGAGAAGCGGTGCAGAAAAGTGTAACGAAAAACCACTCCAAAGTTGCAAATTTCGTTTTTCTTTATTCAGTCGATGACTAGTTTCGGGTTGGGACCCATTTTCAAATCATCGTAACATAATGAAATACGATATTTCCGAAAATGCAAAAACATGTCAAAAATGAGCAAATGTACAGTTACAGCGCATACAGACAACTGTACGCCCGAAAATTAGCCATCGATTGAATAAAGAAAAGAGAAATTTGCAACTTCTGACTGGTTTTCCGTTGTACTGATCAACAGAAGTTTCAACTCACAGCTGCTCCAGCATGCCCAAAGTTCGTAAAATAGTTTAGAAAAGGTTTGAAATTATGTTTAAAGTTCACCGGAAATCGCTAACTGCTCTCATTATGAAACGATGGATAGTCTGGGTAGTTTGGGCTCTGTTATAAGAAACCTAATATTTCACGCATCTCAATGTCTGTGATGTCATATCCTCTGAACTATTTGTCGTGCAATGATACAATTTTACAGGTACATTTAATGACATATGCGCTCCTTTCTGCGATGTGGGTTGCGAATAGGGTTCGCCTGATGCTTCAATTTTACTGCATGAACAGCAGAGAAAATACGGAAGTGACAACTATTTTTACCTTCTTCATTTTACAATGTGTTGTGAGGTGTCGGTGGGGGAGGGGGAATGGAGGTTGTCCGCAATAAAAAGTTTCGTAAAGGTTTTAATTATGTGTAAAGTTTTTTGCAAGACGGTAAGTGGTCTCATTCTCAGACACTAGGTGAATGTAGTCTTGGTATTTGCGTGCAGTGCGTTAAGATTCTTTTACATCCTCACCCCGCCACCTTTGAGAGCTAGGTTGCTATAACACGCTCATTGGTTCTTTCCAGACAGCAAGTAATATATGCACCAAGTCTGATACCGAGTGAGGTGGCGCAGTGGTTAGCACACTAGACACACATTTTGGTTAAAACCCGCGTCGGGTTCCCTGTGATTTCACTAAATCGCTTCAGGCAAATGCCGGAGTGGTTTCTTTGGAATTGGCTCGGCCGATTTATTATCCCGTCCTTAATATAATCCGAGCTTGTGCTCCCTTTCTAACGACCTCTTTGTCGACGTAAATTAAACCCTTCCAAATTTGATTGAAATTGATCCATTTATTTAGGAGGAGAAGTTGAACAATGTACATACATACATATGTAGTCTACATATAAACATACATTATAATAAGATCCTGCGGCTTCATCCGTATACGCGTGTATCTCACATCCTGGACACGTTTCCTCCTCTCCGTTCTCTCCACCCATCTTCTCCTCTACCCTATCTCTGTCCATTTCCATTTCCCTCTCTCTCTGTCCATCGCGTTCTCCTCGCTCTTATCTCCTCCTCCCTCTCCTCCCTTTTATTTCTTCCTTACATCTGTGTTTGTTTCCCCTCCCCCTATCCACTTCTTTACCCCTCTCTATCCTTCTCCTCCACCCATTCTCACTCTGTCCATCTCCCCTTTTCCACTCTCGGTTCGTCACCTTCTCCCCAAGTCCTCTTTCCATCTCCTTTTCCCTCTCTGTTCATATCCTCACCTCTCCCTATTCTACCGTCTCTTGCCCTTTTTTCTGTTGCTTTCCTCTTTCATCCACTCTCTGTCTGTCCATGTCCTTCTCCCTCCTCTGATTATCTCCTCCTCCTTCCACCTCTCTGTGTCCACCGGCTGTGTCCCCCCCCCCCCCCCCCCAGTGCGAGTTAGGCGGTCCTTACAGCCGAACTACTTCTTTACAGACAATAAGCAATATGTGTAGCAAGTTTGGTTCAAATTGATCCAGTGGTTCAGGAAGAGCTGTGGAACATATATGCACACACACTTACATCCCTTTTTATATACACTGAGGTGACAAAAGTTCTGCGATACCTCCTAATATCAAGTAGGACCTGCTTCTGCCCAGTGCTGTGCAGCAAATTGACGTGACATGGGCTCAGCAAGTCCTTGGAAGTCCCTTGCAGGAATACTGAGCTATGCTGCCTCGATAGCGGTTCATAATTGCGGAAGTGCTGCCGGTGCAGGGTTATTTACACGAACTGACCTCCTGTCAAATAAATGATGGAGGGATTGATGTCGGGCCTTGTGGGTCGTCAATTTATTCGCTCTGATTGTCCAATGGCGAACAGTTCTGGCACGGGGACAAGGTGCATGCTAATCGTTGTTTGGGAAGATGAAGCCCATGAGTGGCTGCAAATGGTCTCCAAGAAGCGGAAAATAACCATTTCCAGTCAATAATTGGTTCAGTACGACTGGAAGACCCAGTACATTCCACGCAAACACAGCCCAAAACATTACCGACCCACCACCAGCTTGCACAGTGCCTTGTTGACAACTTGGATCCATGGCTTCGTGGGGTCTGCGCCACAGTCGAAATCTACCATAAGCTCTTATCGGATGAAATCCGGACGCATCTGACCAGACTACGGATTTCCAGTCGTCTGGGGTCCAACCGACAGTGTGACCAGTCCAGGAGAGGCGCTGCAGGTGATGTCGTGCTGTTAGCAAATGCAGTCGCGTCGGTCGTCTAGTGCCATAGCCCGTTAACCCCAAATTTCACCGCTTTGTCCTAACGGGTACATTCGTCGTATGTCCCGCATTGATTTCTGCGGTTATTTCACGCGGTGTTGCTTGTCTGTTAGCACAGACATCTGTAAGCAAACGCCACATGCCCGCGGCCGTTAAGTGAAGGCCGTCGGCCACTGTGTTTTCGATGGTGACAAGTAATGCCCGAAATGTAGTATTCTCGGCACAGTCTTGACCCTGTGGACCTCGGACTATTGAATTCCCTAACGATTTCGGAAATGGAATGTCCCATGCGTCTTTCATCTATCATTCCGTGTTCAAAATCTGTCAATTCCCGTCGTGCGGCTATAACCATGTCGGTAACATTTCCACATGAATCATCTGATTACACGTGACAATTCCGTCAATGTATTGCCCTTTTATACCTTGTGTACACGATACTACCGCCATCTATAAGAGCATACCGCTATCTCATGACTTCCTTCACCTCAGTGTATGTATGTGATAGAGCTAGATATAATGCGTATGGCAGAGCTAAACTATAAACCCGTGAGCTTTTTTGGCTGGTAATGAAAAATTCCTGGATCCCGTGTTAGAAACAAGCCACTGCTCAAATTATCAATAACAATGGTCAGCAATGGCGACTGAAGACTTCTCGCATAAAAAGTCACCGTCGCTCTGTCAACGTCCTTGTCAGAGCGACGAAAGAGCACTCTCTTGCCTTGGGGTTGGCAACTGCCCCAAAAAGGAGGAAGAATTAGCGATGGTCATCGGCATGAGGATTCAGAAGGGAATGGACATCACTTCATAAAAGACTCATAATGTTATCGACAGGCTCTATGGCTCTGAGCACTATGGGACTTAACTTCTGAGGTCATCAGTCCCCTAGTACTTAGAACTACTTAAACCTAACAAACCTAAGGACATCACACGCATCCATGCCCGAGGCAGGATTCGAACCTGCGACCGTAGCGATCGCGCGGTTCCAGACTGTAGCGCTTAGAACCTCTCGGCCACCCCGGCCGGATTATCGACAGGATTTGTGGTCTGTAACTGAAATAGGGTCGTAATGAACTCTTCAATTGCAAAGGATTTCCGATTAGTCCCCCATTCGGATCTCTGCGACGGGGTGCCAAAGTGGTGGTGGCCATGAAAAAAAAGATGGAATAATCAATGTGAGGATAACGTTCTACGAGGTGGAGCATTGAACGGAAGTAATTTGAATGTAGTAGGAAACTACAAAATTTCAAAAGGTAAATGCAAAGGTCCAGTCTAGACATACTGGGGTCAGTGAAGTGAAATGGACCGAAAATAAGGATTTGGGTCAGGCGGGTACACGGTAATGTCAAGAGCAGCAGAAAGTTGTAAAACGGAAGTAGGATGTGTTACGAATTGAGAAGTAGGGTAGGCAGTGAACTACTGTGAAGAGCTCAGTCATAAGATTGTTGTCATAAGATGGGACAGCAATCCAACACGAATAAAGATAATTCAAGTATCTTGCCGAAGTCGCAAGCAAAAGATGAAGAGACAGAGAACGTTTATGAGGATTGAAACGCCAGGGAATTTTGAAGTGGGTGAGTGGAAAGTGTTAGTGGTTTTACTGGGCAGTTAAGTTAACCATTTACTAACAAGAGACCAAATATAAACATCTGATCACAACAGTTTGATCACAAAGTACATTCTATCACATTTAGCCACAAGACAAATAAAAGTTAACGACACAGCTTCAAGTCGAAATATACTTAATGACGAGTAAACATAAGACAATCGATATTTGGCCTTGCAACTGGTAGCAAAATATGCGTGACTATAATGTCTCATGGCATTGAATAGGAAACCTAAGAAAACACAGACATGCATACAATGAGAAAACACTGATTCACCAAAGTTGATGACAAAACTGAATGACAATGAGGAGAATAGAAACAAAGACAATTTTGACAAATATTTAAATTTACAGTTACTGCAGCTTTGCAGCCAGTGATACCTTCTGCTTGTGAATCGTACGTCAGTGACATTAACCTTAGCGCAACAGACACATAAACTATGCAGAATCAAATAGCAGCAAATTTACAAGCAGGCAAGAAATTCTGTAAAATAAATATCTAACACAAAATTCTACAAAGAAAGGACATACCTGATACGTACATTAATTAGCGTAAGAATCCAAGTCTTCACATGGCCTTGGAGAAACTGGTGCACCAAATCTTACAGACTCGAACGGAAACACCCAGAGATTAATAACTTCACATATTTCGAAACGTCTAATACACAATCTCAGCTCTTTTTTAGTCAAGGGTCATCTGACTGGTTTGTAGCGGCCCGCCACGAATTCCTCTCCTGTGCCAACCTCTTCACCTCAGAGTAGCACCAGAAACCTACACCCTCAATTACCTGCTGGACGTATTCCAATCTCTGCCTTACTCTCCCGTTTTTGCTCTATGCAGTTCCCTCTATTACAATGGATGGCATCATTTGATGTCTTAACAGATGTTCTATAATCCTGTCCCTTTTACTTGTCAGTGTTTTCCACATATCTCTTGCCTATCCGATTCTGCGCAGAGCCTCCTCATTTCTTACCTTAACAGTCCACCTAATTTTCAGCATTCGTCTGTAGTACCACATCTCAACTGCTTCGATTCTCTTCTGTTCCGGTTCTCCTGCAGTCCATGTTTCGCTACTATATAATGCTATACTCCAGACGTACATTCTTAGAAATTTCTTACTCAAATTAAGGCCGATATTTGATATTAGTAGACTTCTCTTGGCCAGGAAGGTCCTTTTTGCCATTGCTAGTCTGCTTTTGATGTCCTCCTTGCTCCATCCATCATGGGTTATTTTGCTGCCTAGGTAGCAGAATTCCTTAACTTCATCTACTTCTTGATTATCAATCCTGATGTTAAGTTTCTCGCTGTTGTCATTTCTGCTACTTCTCATTACTTTCGCCTATTTTTGATTTATTCTCAGTCCATACTCTGTACTCATTAGACTGTTCATTCCATTGATCACTTATCACGAGTGGGTAATAGATTTGCAGGGTATGACGAGGAAATACAAATCAAAATGTGCTTGTTGTGGTGCTTTGGAGATCCAAATGGGATACTATTCCGGAATATTTTGGCAATGGAGAGATCATTATGACACTTTTTCAGTTAGAGGCCCCATGTCCAGTGGATACATGTTATGTGGTTTCCATTTCCTTCTGTATCCTCATGCCGTTGATCATTGATTCCTCCACCTTTAGGGGCAGTTTCCCACTCCTAGGACAAGATAGAGCCCTGAACCTCTGTCCACTCCTCCGCCCTCTTTGACAAGACCGTTGGTAGAGAGAGTGTAGCTTCTTATGCCAGAAGTCTTCGGCCGCCAATGCTGATAATAAATCAGAATGTATGCGGTGACTGTTTCGAAGCCGGGACCGAGGACGTTTTGATTATGAATCAAAGATGCTACCCCCAGACCACGGGCCTTGACTGTATTGAGTAATGGGCTTATCCATATAATGTGCTGAAACCATTTAACTGGGTTCCGGTCTTTGGAAGTCGATTCATTAGTATCTTGAAGCTTTAGGAGAGTTTGACGAAAATGTTTCGTAAGAAGTATGTGAGATCAACTTTTTTATTAAGTGAACTATGTTTAACTTTAGAGTGACAAACCATGTTTTTTTGAGTGTGCTGGTGAAAAATGGTCTATCATATTCAGCTTCCTCGGATCTCAAGATATCTGCTACAATAATTTGCAGCTAAAACTGCATTTGTGGTAGCTCTTCTTGGCACTAACGCTACTACAGAAAGAGTCTCTTTATCACAAATTCTTTATGGACTGATACGCACCGAATATCTAGTCACCAGTGATATATTATCATTTAATGCACACTTTTTTTGCATTGATGTTTACGCTAAACCATTTAATTCGCGTGTACTCATGTTTCCTGACATCTGTCACAGCTTGGGCGCTTATTTACCTCTAAGACTTGACTGTTGACTCATTTATTTGGAAGTCAGCAACATTTATACAACTATTCATACGCTTGTTCCGAACGGAGCACATATACCGGGTATATCCATGTGTCGCGAGTGGAACAATTCAGAAGTCACTTTATTGTTAGTGGTACACCGGCTATCCGGGCAGGTGCACATGATGATTAAGAAACTTTATTCACCTCTAAGACTAGACATATCAACTCGGAAACCGTTCTAGTTGAAATTAAGTACTCGTTTGAAAAATGATTTTTACACATCGCCCGACGCATGACCGACGAACACATTGTAGCTGGAGGTGTGTCTATACTAGCTGGTGGTACTATACACAAGAACTGGATTGGTGCGATTCCTCTCCATTCCTGAGTGTCTGTGATACACAGCGTCCTCAGTTATTTGTTGGATACACTCCACTCTCTTTGTTACTGCACGCGTTTTACCCTTAATGGCTCGCTCTAGTAGCATGAAAGTTATTCCTTGATGATATCTTTACACGTGTACTATCATACTGTCACCTGTTCTAGTCAATGTTTTCCGTATATTCCTTTTCTGTCCAATTCTGCACTGAATCTCATTATTACTTATCAGTCCAGTTCCGCATCCTTCTGTACTGTATATTGTTATGTCAGTCAGTATATCATCTTGAGTTCCAGTTGCTACTTTTAACTGATTATTCCGCACAATCTACGCACTTATTCGCTTGGATTTAGTTGACATTTCACTGAGGTTAGTACCGAGTTAACAGTTCTGTTTACGTTTAGGAACATTAGAAGTTCAGTGATTCTACTATAATCACCGACTTTTCACTATTTCTCTTTTTATCTGTTATCTCTTCCCTTTAAGCACAGTATTAGCGTGTTATGGAGCAATTATGTATAGTCGAATAATTTTAATTACTCAAGGAGAAACTAGGGGATATTTTAACCGGTATGCATTTTGTGCTTGAATATTCATGCATCTAGCATTTGAAACTTTTTGGGATTGTTTTCCCTTTACCAACAAGCGCAATAAATGCTTGTAATAATTTTTTATGCACATTAAATAGATTTTATCAGGTCCCATTAGATGAAAATTTTTTCGCACTTTGGTTCAAAATACCTTAAATATGGCATTATAGCAGAAGGAGCATCAAAAGAAAATCATCCAGTCTTTAACATTATCAAGACCGCACTCCTTCATTACCGTAGATGAATTATAATAATTTTTTTTATAAAAGAACGACTGTTCGAGGTATTTATCTTTAGAAATAGTCGGCAGTGGGCAGCGTGATGTCAGTCTAGGGTTTTACTCACGGATGTAAGCTGTCGTGCTGCACAAGTCGACTGGTTCAGGGTGTTTGGAACACAGGTGTAAATCTTTCAATCACTGACATCGAAATTCAGCTCCACATGAATCATAACACCTGCATATAAACATTTAATCCAATAGATAATTAACATATTAAGACATTCAAAATATTAAATAACGTTACTACACAAGATTCAGAAGGACATATCCATACATGTTATGAAGGCCATTCGGAAGTAAGGTCCGATAGGTTGTGAAATGGAATAACAGTGAAAATCCGATGAAACTTTGCACAGATGTGTTGGACAGTGACAAACTGCCTATTGGCTTCTGTCTCGGGTTCTTCGGCCGACGTTCATCTGATGATTTTTCTGACGTTTCGCCAGCACGAGTGGCTGGCATTGTCAAAGCTTCACCCTCCATTGCCGGTGGTGAACTGGAGGCGAGCTCGCGGCCGCAGACTATATGTACCTGGCGCGCCAACGTCCGAGGGCTTCTCCGCGGTCATTTCCGGTGCGGTTCTCCTCTTGCTACCTGCGACGGTCGTTCGCTGCAGTACGGGAAGCCAGGATCCGTTTGCCTTAAGGCTTTCCTCTTTCTTGTTGAAACTGTTCGCGTGTTTTTGGATTTCTACAGCTTCTCTGAACAAGCGCGTGTGATAGTGCTTCTCTACAGCCAGAACTTCCGTGTCGGCGAATTTTATTACGTGGTCGGTCTCATTCAGTGCGTGCTCTGCCACGGCCGATTTCTCCACCTGCCCCAACCTGCAATGTCGCTTATGCTCTTTGATCCTGGTGTTAATGGATCGTCCAGTCATTCCGACATAAACTTTTCCGCATGTGCAAGGTATACGGTATATTCCCGACATTGCAAGTGGGTCTCTTTTCTCCTTCGCCGATCTAAGACACTCTTTGATCTTCCTTGTCGGTTTGAAAATCGTCTTTACGCCGTGTTTGCGCAATATACGGCCGATTCTGTCCGTCACTCTGGGAACGTATGGCAGAAAGGCCGTACCCGACATTTCTTTTTCTGGTTCCTTACTTCGCCGAGTGTTTAGCTCTGTTACACTTCTAATGTAATTTGTGGAGTACCCATTGCTCCTCAGAACAGTTTCCAGGTGTTGCATTTCTCGTTGAGGTGTTGAGGCTCACATATTCGTCCTGCTCTCGTTACGAGCGTACTAATCATGCCTCTTTTCTGGCTCGGGTGGTGGTTTGACAGTTCGGCCGTATATTGCGCAAACACGGCGTAAAGACGATTTTCAAACCGACAAGGAAGATCAAAGAGTGTCTTAGATCGGCGAAGGAGAAAAGAGACCCACTTGCAATGTCGGGAATATACCGTATACCTTGCACATGCGGAAAAGTTTATGTCGGAATGACTGGACGATCCATTAACACCAGGATCAAAGAGCATAAGCGACATTGCAGGTTGGGGCAGGTGGAGAAATCGGCCGTGGCAGAGCACGCACTGAATGAGACCGACCACGTAATAAAATTCGCCGACACGGAAGTTCTGGCTGTAGAGAAGCACTATCACACGCGCTTGTTCAGAGAAGCTGTAGAAATCCAAAAACACGCGAACAGTTTCAACAAGAAAGAGGAAAGCCTTAAGGCAAACGGATCCTGGCTTCCCGTACTGCAGCGAACGACCGTCGCAGGTAGCAAGAGGAGAACCGCACCGGAAATGACCGCGGAGAAGCCCTCGGACGTTGGCGCGCCAGGTACATATAGTCTGCGGCCGCGAGCTCGCCTCCAGTTCACCACCGGCAATGGAGGGTGAAGCTTTGACAATGCCAGCCACTCGTGCTGGCGAAACGTCAGAAAAATCATTAGATGAACGTCGGCCGAAGAACCCGAGACAGAAGCCAATAGGCAGTTTGTCAACAAGTGGCCACGAAAGCCTTAACAATTTTGTGTTGGGCAGTGTCTCTAGTATGCCTGTCGATTACGGAACGTCGCTCTTTCCAGTAATGGGAATACAATTAGCACATAAACATGCCTAGAAAAATATTGTTGCCCGCCAAGTAACGGCAAACGTCGAAGTCGGAACTGGAAGATTTAACAAACTGTTGGAAATAATTTCCGAATACTTTCGAATAGGCCTCGTACAAAAATTGATATACATATGTATGTATGTATGTTCCACATATTCTCCTAAACCACCGCATCTGATTCAAGCAAACTTGGTACAAATGTCAGTTACTGTCTGGAGAGAATAGCTGTGGAGGTAGGAACCACATAACTATCAAAGGGGTGGGGGTGAAAAGTAGTGTAGGTCATGAAGTGCGAATTAGCAAACTTTATTCATCCAGTAGTTCAGAATGAGAGCACTTGCTGATTTGCAACACACTATTTCAAACATTTACGAAACTATTTCTCGCTGAAAACCCCCACAAAATCATCAAAGGGAAAAAGCTGATCGCCTTCTACACTTTCGATTCATGCAATCAGACTTTCTCATTAGGCATGGCGTTTTAGTTTATTACTTCTTTACCACTAATTGTAGTGATGACACATCTTGCATACAATATTCACATACATCACTGAATGTACCTGCAAAATTACATCGTTGTACGACACATAGTTCAGGAGATGGGACGTCAAATACTGAGATGTGTGAAAAACTGAGGCATTATATATGACATTTTAATTTATCACTTATCTACCAGTAACTGCATTCGAAACACATTTCGCAGACAGTATCCACGTATAACACTGGATGTACCTGAAAAATTCTATCATTATACGACATATAGTTCAGGAGACACAGAGTCGTGGATATTGAGCAGCGTGAAAATGAAACTGAAATATCTGTGTAAGTGTGAAATATGTTAAATATGTGTGGAATGTATTTGAGATGTGCGTACCGTGGACCGGTTTCAACCAAATTTGGTGCACATATTAGTTACATTCTGGGTGACGGTAATAAGGTGGAGTGGAATAGGAGGTAGAGGAGAAGGACAGAAAGAGCGGGGAAAGGAGGTGGCGGACACATATAATGGGATTTGGCGATGAACAGAGACGTGGGGAGGGGAAATGAACAAAGAGAGGGGACGGGAGGAGTTGGATAGGGAAAGGAAAGAAGAGGAGATGAATAGGGAGACAGGGGAGGAGGAGATAGGTAGAGAGAGGTGGACGAATGAGGGGAACTAACAGAAGACTATAATAAATACATACCTGGGCTACGTCGGGCACTCCGTTAGTAAATTACACTGAAGTGCCAAAGAAACTTGTATAGACGTACGCATTCAAATACAGAGATATATAAACAGGCAGAATACGATGCTGTGGTCGGCAACGCCTATATGTATAAGACAACAGCCGGACGGTGTGGCCGAGCGGTTCTAGGCGCTTCAGTCTGGAACCGCGCGACCACGACGGTCGTGGGTTCGAATCCTGCCTCGGGCATGGATGTGTGTGATGTCCTTAGGTTAGTTAGGTTTAAGTAGTTCTAAGTTCTTGGGGACTGATGACCTCAGATGTTAAGTCCCATAGTTCTCAGAGCCATTTGAACCATTTTATAAGACAACAAGTGTCTGGCGCAGTTGTTAGAACGGTTAATGCTGCTACAATGGCAGGGTATCAAGATATAAGTGAGTTTGAATGTGGCGCTATAGTCGACGCACGAGCGATGGAACACAGCATCTCTGAGATATCGATGAAGTGGGGATTTTCCTGTACGACCATTGCACATGTGTAGCGTGAATATCAGGAATCCGGTAAAACATCAAATCTCCGACATCGCTACGGAAGGAGAAAAATAATGCAAGAACGAGACTATCGACGACTGAATAGAATCTCTCAAAGTGTCGGAAGCACAAAACTTCCGCAAATTGCTGCAGATTTCAACGATGGATCAATGCTGGTCCATCAACAAGTGTCAGTATGCGAACCATTCAACGAAACATCATCGATATGGGCGTCCGTAGTCGAAGGCCCACTCGTTTTTTTAATAGAGATGGGGCCCCTTCACGCCCGCACCAACGTGGTGACCAAACCAAAAGTTCTACTGTCACCTCCGTAAACATGTTAGTTATCTAGTAAGTGGATCACAGGATGCTGGACTGTGATGTTGTCCGTGCGTCTGGGTAAGGCTACGCATTAACACGGTCCATCAAGTGATAGATAGTGGACGAAACGCGAGTGAGGGTAGCGATTTGAAGAGCAGAGGGAAAAACGTGCCATGGCTCGTGCCGTGGGAAATAAACCTCTGCGACAGTGGGATGGGTAGTAAGAGCAGTAGTGGCTTACTAGCTGCGATAGCTCATGCAAGGTTGGATTTGTTAGTATAGGTATCATGCATCATTACCGTGATAAGCGATGGCGATGTGTCCCAGTTGCTGCAGCTGCTACATTCCTGGAACAATCAAGATCGTTATACAGTAGTGGGAGATCGGCCATAGATCATCTCACTGTGTGGGGGATGTGTGGAGCTTGTTTGCATGCAGTGTACGGTACGGCTTCCCTGTGTGGTGCCAATTATTCGGCAGTGTATTTCAGCTGGATATCCAGTAAATGCGTCTGATTAACAGGCGCTCGCCTGTGCCGTTATGTTTGCGTATGCTTGGCCATAGATGTTATGTCCTTACAAGTATGTCTTTTGGTCTTTTATGTTTCCATCTATGGTTGTGGTCGTAGTTCCCCAGATTCAGAATAAACGGGTTCTGCGAATGTCTGGAGTTTCTGTATAGTCTCTACGGTCGCAGGTTCGAATCCTGCCTCGGGCATGGATGTTTGTGATGTCCTTAGGTTAGTTAGGTTTAACTAGTTCTAAGTTCTAGGGGACTAATGACCTCAGCAGTTGAGTCCCATAGTGCTCAGAGCCATTTGAACCATTTGAACCATTCTGTATAGTCTTGTGGTGAGTTTGTGGATTACCTCCGTGAGAGTCTCAAGTCGGTATTCCCGGTGAAGGTCCGCGATGCGTGTGTATCGTGGAGCATTGCTTATGATTTTGAGTACTTTGTTTTGTATGAGCTGCAGACGGCGCAGGCGTGTAGGCGCAGCGTATCCCCAGACGGGAGCTGCGTACGTCATCAGGGGTCGGATAAGTGTCATGTACATGGACCTCGACACCCCTCTGTTCAGTGTGCTACGCCTGTTGAGCATAGGATAGAGCTGTTTGAGCCTCGCGCTAGCTCGGTTGGTCATGTGTTGTATGTGGTCCCCCCAGAGTAATTTCCGGTCCAGCCAGACACCGAGGTATTTGACTTTCTCGCGGAAACGTATTGGACGTGCATGTAGAGTTATTGGTCTGCAGTAGCGGTGATTGCGCAGTTGCTTCGGTCTTTTAGTGAACAGAACGGCTTCGCACTTGTCGACGTTTACTCTAACACGCCATTTCTCCAACCAAGGTTCGGCCACTCTGAGTGCAGTCTGTAGGCGTGACGTAATGTTTGATGGTTTCCAGTCTTGCACAAGGATGGCTGTGTCATCCGCGTAGATTGCCATCATTGTGTTGTGTGTGGTTGGGAGATCGTTTATGTAGAGGTTAAACAGTAGGGGCCCTAGGATGCTTCCCTGGGGTACTCCCGCGTGTATACCGTGTCGTGTTGATTGTTTTCCCTGCACGTCGGTGTTGAAACTCGTCTGTGAGGTATGAGTGTATTAGACGCAGCAGCCCGTCGGGGAATCCCGCGTCGCTGAGTTTGCGGATGAGGCCGTTGTGCCATAGACTGTCGAAAGCCTTTTCGATGTCCAGGAACACTGCCCCTGTAGCTTTGTTTATGTTGAAGCCATGTGTTATATGTTCAACAACCCGTAGGAGTTGTTGTGTTGTGGAGTGGTGATTCCTGAAGCCGAATTGCTCCGGTCTCAGGATGTCATTTGTTATGCAGTGCCTAGTGATGCGTTTGAGAATCACCTTCTCAACAACCTTACTGAGCGAGCTCAGAAGGCTGATGGGTCGGTAATTTTGTGGGAGGCTGTGGTCTTTCCCCGGCTTCCTGAACATCAGGACCTTGGCCGTCTTCCAAAAGGCGGGGAAGTGTTGGTGTTTTAGTATGGCATTCGTTATGTGTGTTAGGTACTCATTTGCTTTATCCGTGAACTCCTGGAGGACACGGTTTTGAATGCCATCATGACCAGGGGCTTTCCTAGCAGCGGAATGCATTATAGCCCAGGAGACTTCGGCTGTGCTAGCATGTCGAATGTCGTCGCGCGATGGTTGGGCTAGCATGCGAGTAACCTCTTGGTCAGTAGCAAGTGTGAACGCTGGTTCTGATGGTACCAGGTTCGGTGTGAATGACGCTGCGAGTGTTCGAGCCATTAGTTCTGCTTTTTCTTCCGCTGAGTATGCAGGTCCGTCAGGCCCTTGAAGCGTTGGGGTGTATATTTTCTCCCTGGTGAAGTGTCGGGCTAGTTGCCACACGCCAGGTCGTGTGGTGTCCAGCCCTTCGAGTTTTTGGTTCCACTGTTGTGTTCTGTGTGTTTGTATTTTATCGTGTATAATGCCCTGTAGTCTGTTAATGTGCCGTTTGAAGTACGGGCGCCTGGTGCGCTGCCATTGTCTCCTGAGGCGATTCCTCATTGAGATTAGCCCCAGGATTTCCTGGGACAGGGCCGCACTGCGTTGTTGTGAGGTGCGATCAGGTATGGTGCCTGCCATTGCGTCCTGGACGGCGTTGGTGAGGGTTTCTACTGCCTCGTCAATTTGTGCTGTTTCGTTAATTTCGTGTATAGGTGGGATGTGGCTATCAAGCGTTTGCTTGAACAATGCCCAATTCGCACGCCCGTAGTCCTACATCTTGCGTTGTTCCGTGTGCTGCAGTGTTTCCTCAATGTATAGTATTACAGGTTGGTGGTTTGAGGGCAGATCGTTTTCAACGGCGACGTTGAGTGTCGCTGTAATGCCCCTGATGAGGGCCATGTCTATCACGTCTGGCCTGTGTCCCCTCTGATAGGGAATGTGCGTCGGTTCAGTCGGCGCTAGTATAATGTAGTTTCTGCCTAGTGAATGTTCGTACATTTTTTTGCCGTTGGGATTTCGTATGCGTGAATTCCATTCTGGGTGTTTTGCGTCCAGATCTCCAGCGACTATTACTAGCGGTGAAATGTTGAGTAATGTGCTGATATCGCGTGTTGAGATGCCTACAGGGTTGTTGTATACCGATATCAGTGTGGTGTAGGCTCCGTTGAACTTGACTCTGACGGCCGTAGCCTCGATTTTTTCCAGTTCAGGGAGCTCTATGTTTGTGTGCTCAATGTTTTTGTGTATGACGATTGCAGTTCCACCTGCCACGGCGTCGCCCGGTCGGTCGGTACGATAGACACAATAGCCAGGAAAGTTTAATTGTTTGTGCGGTTTAAGTTTAGTCTCGCTCAGTAGCGCGACAAGGATTCCCTTGCGCTCCATGAACGCGGCAAATTCTGCCCTTTTGTTGTGGATCGAGTCTGCATTCCAGAACAGGATCTGTGATAGTGTGTGCGGGTCTGCGTTATGGGCCGGGTGTGGCATATTATTCATGTAAGAGTGTGAAAGAGTGTTGTGATGGCAGTGTGTATGACAGCCCAGTATTGCCCGGGTTCGGCGCTCATGAGCTGGGTGATGAGTGTAGCGACGGCCGTCAGCACCTTGGTAAGAATTTGAACGGTCGTGTGTCGGGGGAATAGTGTTTCCAGTATTCCCCCAGGTGGTGTGTTGGTGTTGGGTGTGGCAGCCTGAGGTGCTGTTGTGGAGTTAGCGGCCGCTTGTGCGGGTATTGGCGTGTTGTTAGGAGCGGCATTTGTGCTTTGTGACATAGGTTGTGGCGCCTGTGTTACTTCTGTGGTGAGGGGGATGGTAGTGTGAGTTACAGTCTCGGTGTCTTGTTGACTGTTTTCCTGTGTGTTGCTGTTCTGTTGTTGTTGCGTGGCCTGTTGTGGCGATTTCGTGTTCCCCGCCCTGTGTTTGCGTGTGCGTCTATTCCTCCTCTGGGCTTGGGGTTCGGGGGGTTCTTGTGTGGATGTGTTTTCCTGTAAATGGTGCGTTTCTTCGCAGCACGTGATTTCCGGGAGTGGGGTCGTGTTGTTTGCGGGCATAGGTGTTGGTACCGATGCTTGTTGGATTTCAGGTGTTGCCTGTGGCTGTTGTGTGGCTGTTGCAGCGGTTGTTTCACGTGTGTATGTAGGGCGCTGAGGTTCCGCAGCCTGTGCCGTTCCGCCAGGGTGTGCAACCGTGGTAAACGTTACGCCGTTCCTTACTGGGTTCGGCGCTGGCCTTGGGCGTGGTATGTCGTACAGTACCCTGCTTTTGTCTTGTTTTCTCTTCAGCGCCTGTTTGTATGAGTTGCACTGTCTGAAGTTTGCCGCATGGGGCCCACCGCAGTTGGCACGGCGTCGCTGGTTTGGCTGTATTTGTGTGCACGTGTTGGATCTGTGATTGCCAGCGCATCCGCGGCAGCGAGTTGCCAGGCCGCAGCGGAGGGCCGAGTGGCCGAACCGCTGGCAGTTGTTGCATTGTTGGGGGACGTTGGGTGGTTCATAAAGTTCTACACGTACGTCCATCCGCAGAAAGCTCTTTATCTGCAGGATGGCGCGGGAATCAGCCGTGTCGGCTAACTCAACCGTGTAGTGTGGTAACGGTGCGTGTGTACGGAACCCTGTCATCCGGGAGGCACTTTTACAGTCGAATCCCAGATAACAAAAGGCCGCATGTACTGTCTCGTTGGGGGTGCTGGGGTCCACTACCTTGATCACGTACTGCTGGGTTCTCTCGTCCAGCGTTCTGTACGTGTAATGTTCGATCTTCCGATCTTTGAAGAAGATCAGAAGATCTTTATATTCGTTGTCTGTGGCAACGTACAGTGAGGCCCTATCCCCCGAGTACTTTGCATGTAATGTGCTGTTTATGTGCCTTGCCGCGAATGCAGTGTTAAGGGCACTAAGGTTCCCATAGTTTTGTATAACAACTGGGGGGAAACCAGTCTTGTGTTGTGTGGGCACCGTTGTGGCTTTGTGTGCTTTGTTGTTGTTCGCCACAAGTGTGTTTGCGTTTTGTTGTGTGTTAATGTTGCTAGCCTGAGGTGAGCTAGTGGGTGTAGGCAACAGCGCCTTTCGGTTGCCTAGCGAGTTTGGTTGCTCGCTTGTTTGTGTTGGTGTTTTTTTTGGGTCTGCGTTTTGGGCCCTCCACCTGCCAGGGCTCTGTGTAGTAGTTTTCTGTGTCCACATCCGCCGCCGCTGCCTCGATCTCTTGAGGCTGCGGCGTCGGTGGGAGAATGGTACATGACTGTCCAGTGACAGGTGAGTGTAACGTGATTTTGAGTGTAGTTGTTTTGGTGGGAGAGACGTCCACCCCGAAAAGTTCGGTGATTAACCGGTGCGACTCGAGCTGCTTATGCGCTTTCGCGCAAAGCTGTCGAGCGTCGCCAGCTGCTCCCTTACCTTCGGCAGCGGACGGGGCGCGAGTTTCGGCGGGTGCAGTCGATCCTCGCGCCTCTTGTGTTGCAGTCTTGCTGCGGGTGACAGCAGGGGAAGTGATAGTAGCGTCCGCCATCTCGCACTTAGGATTATCTATTGGGTGGGAAGGGGGAAACGACAATTTTACTTTTCTCGATAGGCGAGAGAAGTGTGCCCTTGATGACTGTAGGACACAAAGCTTTACGCCTCGCCTTGGCTCGTCAACACCGACGTTGGACTGTTGATGACTAGTCGGTTGAGTCTCGTTTCAAATTATATCCAGCGGATGGACGTGTACGGGCATGGAGACAACCTCATGAATCCATGCAGCTGCATGTGAGCAGGGGAGACTGGCGGAGACTCTGTAATGGTGTGGGGTCTGTGCAGTTGGAATGATGTGGGACCTCTGATACGTCTTGATACGCCTCTGACAGGTAACACGTACGTAAGCATCCTGTCTGATCACCTGCATCCATTCATGTCCATTGTACATTGCGACGGACTTGGGCAATTCCAGCAGGACAATGCGACGCACCACGCGTACAGAGTTGCTACAGAGTGGCTCCAGGAACACTCTTTTGAATTTAAACACGTCCGCGGGCCACCAAACGTCCGAGACATGAACATTATTGAGCATATCTGGGATGCCTTGCAGCGTGCTGTTCAGAAAAGATTTCCACCCCCTCATACTCTTTCGGATTTATCAACGACCCTGCAGGATTCATGGTGTAAATTCCCTCCAGAGCTACTTCAGACATTAGTCGAGTCCATGTCACGTCGTGTTGCGGCACTTCTGCGTGCTTGCAGGGGCCCTACACGACATTAGGCTGGTTTAACAGTTTCTTTGGCTCTTCAGTGTATCTTGGTAATTTTACCTGAGGCTGTTAGCGATATACAGTGACAATGTTCTTTGTGATGCTGCAAGATATAACTGAAAATCAGTAGAACGGTAAGGCAAATTTAAGGAAATTAAGAGGGAAACGAAATTATATTGACAGTTACACAGCTTCCAAAGATTGCCTGTATCACTGGAATGTCTTAAGGTATCCTGAATTTTATTCAATATTTTTACTCTCGGCAAAGAACGCCATATCATTTGTGCCTCCAAAGAGCGTTACAAGACATGGAGTGATGGTAGTGGCACTGAAATGAATCTGGCGTCATGTGGCTGTGGCAGACAGACCGCCGTGTCTGTGCCACTGGATTACTCTGACGTCAGGACACGCATAGGTATCTGTAACCGACGTCCATCTTTGAATGCCTCTTTGAGGTTTGTTAACAACGGTGTTGAAAAAGTTTAAAAATGAGAAATTGCTTCATCAAGTGACGTTCAAACCAGGACTCTCTACGAAATAAAGTAGCTCCCTTCAGCGTCTGATGTGCACTTCCGTGAGAAGCACATACCAAAACGAAGACTGTGTGGCGTTTTGTGTACCACAGATGCAGCAACGAATAGAGGAGCTCCAACGTTAGGCGGGTGATGAAGCCCCTTAGGGAAATAGCGGAAAGGTCGGGGAAGAAGGCCAGTGTTTACTCTGTCTGCTGGCCGGGGGGTCTCATTCGAGATGTGGAGGAGGCCGTGCCGGCGGCGATAGAGATCACTGGGTGCACACGACTGCAAATTGTTGCTCATGTCGGCACCAATGACTCCTGCCGTCTGGGTTCAGAGGTCATCCTCAGTTCGTACAGGCGGTTTGCGGAATTGATGAAATCGGGAAGCCTCGCTCGCGGGGTGGAATCTGAGATAACTATTTGTAGTATCGTTCCCAGAACGGATCGCGGTCCTCTGGTTTGAAGCCGAGTAGAAGGCTTAAACCAGATGCTCAGACGATTCTGCGGAGATCTGGGGCACAAATTTCTCGACCTCCACTTTCGGGTGGAGAAATGTAGGGTCCCCCTGAATAGGTGAGGCATGCACTACACGCCGGAAGCGGCTACAAGGGTAGCGGAGTACGTGTTGAGTGCACATGTGGGTTTTTTTAGGTTAGAGAATTCCCTCACTAGGCCCGACAAGACGCTTCCTGAGACGTGGTAAGGTAGGAGTAGGCAAAATGCAGCAGGGAATAACAATATTATATATATGAAGACATTACCTGTTCTCGAAAGAACAGAATACTGTTGATGACCGTGCAGCTTTTCCCCGGAATACATGATGACTACCTGAAACCCGCAGCTGCCGACAGCTGTTGTTGATATACCTCGATGTGGACAGCTGAAAATGTGTGCCCCGACCGGGACTCGAACCCGGGATCTCCTGCTTAGTTAAAGGCTACCCAGTCATTGACCTTCGTCTGTACGAATGTGCACAGGCTGCTTAAACTCTTACTGGAATCGCCAAAGCTTGCGCGAGTAATGAGTGGATGGCCAAATGTCTATAAGGTACATTACATATGTAGAATTGTGGACAGTTGGGAATGTGAGTCTCACGGGAAGCGTGCAAGGGATAAGTCCCTGCAGTCGCGCTATTCGTCTGTGTCCTCGGTGGCTCAGATGGATAGAGCGTCTGCCATGTAAGCAGGAGATCCCGGGTTCGAGTCCCGGTCGGGGCACACATTTTCAGCTGTCCACATCGAGGTATATCAACAATACATGTCGGCAGCTGCGGGTTTCAGTTAGTCATCATTTATTCCAGGGAAAAGCTGCACGGTCATCAACAGTATTCTGTTCTTTCGAGAACCGAGAACAGGTACTGTCTTCATATATATATATATATATATATATATATATATATATATATATATATATATATATATATATATAGTTAAAGGCTACCCAGCCATTGACCTTCGTCAGTACGAATGCGCACAGGTTGCCCAAACTCTTACGGGAATCGCCAAAGCGTGCGCGAGTAACGAGTGGATGGGCAAATGTCTGTAAGGTACATTACATATGTAGAATTGTGGACAGTTGGGAATGTGAGTCTCACGGGAAGCGTGCAAGGGATAAGTCCCTGCAGTCGCGCTATTCGTCTGTGTCCTCGGTGGCTCAGATGGATAGAGCGTCTACCATGTAAGCAGGAGATCCCGGGTTCGAGTCCCGGTCGGGGCACACATTTTCAGCTGCCCACATCGAGATATAGCAACAACACCTGTCGGCAGCTGCGGGTTTCAGTTAGTCGTCATTTAATAACAATATTAATGTGCTAATAGTAAACTGCATGAGCGTCTATAGAAAGGTCCCAGAACTGCTCTCATTAATAAACGGTCACAATGCCCATATAGTACTAGGGGCTGAAAGTTGGCTGAAACCAGACGTAAACAGTAATGAAATCCTAAACTCAGATTGGAATGTATACCGCAGAGACAAGCTGGGCAGTGAAGGGGGAGGCGTGTTTATAGCGATAAGAAGTGCAATAGTATCGAAGGAAATTGACGGAGATCCGAAATGTGAAATAATTTGGGGAAGGTCACGGTTAAAGCAGGTTCAGACATGGTAATTGGATGTCTCTATAGGCCCCCTGGCTCAGGAGCTGTTGTGGCTGAGCACCTGAAGGATAATTTGGAAAATATTTCCATTAGATTTCCCCACCATGTTACAGTTCTGGGTGGAGACTTTAATTTGCCGGATGTAGACTGGGAGACTCAAACGTTTATAACGGGTGGAAGGGACAAAGAATCCAGTGAATTTTCTTTTAAGTGCTTTATCTGAAAACTACCTTGAGCAGTTAAACAGAGAACCGACTCGTGGCGATAACATATTAGACCTTCTTGTGACAAACAAACCCGAACTATTTGAAACAGTTAACGCAGAACAGGGAATCAGCGATCATAAAGCGGTTACTGCATCGATGATTTCAGCCGTAAATAGAACTATTAAAAAATGTGTGAAGATTTTTCTGTTTAGCAAAAGTGACAAAAAGCGGATGACAGAGTACCTGACGGCTCAACACAAAAGTTTTGTCTCAAGTACAGATAGTGTTGAGGATCAGTGGACAAAGTTCAAAACCATCGTACAATATGCGTTAGATGAGTATGTGCCAAGCAAGATCGAAAGAGATGGAAAAGAGCCACCGTGGTACAACAACCGAGTTAGAAAACTGCTGCGAAAGCAAAGGGAACTTCACAGCAAACATAAACATAGCCAAAGCCTTGCATACAAACAAAAATTATGCGAAGCGAAATGTAGTGTGAGGAGGGCTATGCGAGAGGCGTTCAATGAATTCGAAAGTAAAGTTCTACGTATTGACTTGGCAGAAAATCCTAAGAAATTTTGATCTTATGTCAAAGCGGTAGGTGGATCAAAACAAAATGTCCAGACAAAATGGTTCAAATGGCTCTGAGCACTATGGGACTCAACTGCTGTGGTCATCAGTCCCCTAGAACTTAGAACTACTAAAACCTAACTAACCTAAGGACATCACACACATCCATGCCCGAGACAGGATTCGAACCTGCGACCGTAGCAGTCGCACGGTTCCGGACTGCGCGCCTAGAACCGCGAGACCACCGCGGCCGGCAAATGTCCAGACACTCTGTGACCAAAATGGTACTGAAACAGAGGATGACAGACTAAAGGCCGAAATACTAAATGTCTTATTCCAAAGCTGTTTCACAGAGGAAGACTGCACTGTAGTTCCTTCTCTAGATTGTCGCACTGATGACAAAATAGTAGATATCGAAATAGACGACAGAGGGATAGAGAAAAAATTAAAATCGCTCAAAAGAGGAAAGACCGCTGGACCTGATGGGATACCGGTTCGATTTTACACAGAGTACGCGGAGGAACTTGCCCCCCTTCTTGCAGCGGTTTACCGTAGGTCTCTAGAAGAACGTAGCGTTCCGAAGGTTCGGAAAAGGGCACAGGTCATCCCCGTTTTCAAGAAGGGACGTGGAACAGATGTGCAGAACTATAGACCTATATCTCTAAAGTCTATCAGTTGTAGAATTTTGGAACACGTATTATGTTCGAGTATAATGACTTTCCTGGAGGCTAGAAATCTACTCTGTAGGAATCAGCATGGGTTTCGAAAAAGGCGGTCGTGTGGAACCCAGCTCGCGCTATTCGTCCACGAGACTCAGAGGGCCATAGACACGGGTTCACAGGTAGATGCCGTGTTTCTCGACTTCCGCAAGGAGTTCGATACAGTTCCCCACAGTCGTTTAATGAATAAAGTGAGAGCATATGGACTATCAGACCAATTGTGTGATTGAATTGAAGAGTTCCTAGATAACAGAACGCTGCATGTCATTCTCAATGGAGAGAAGTGTTCCGAAGTAAGAGTGATTTCAGGTGTGCCGCAGGGAGTGTTGTAGGACCGTTGCTATTCACAATATACATACATGACCTTGTGGATGACATCGAAAGTTCACTGAGGCTTTTTGCGGATGATGCTGTGGTATATCGAGAGGTTGCAACAATGGAAAATTGTACTGAAATGCAGGAGGATCTGGAGGGAATTGACGCAAGGTGCAGGGAATGGCAATTGAATCTCAATGTAGACAAGTGTAATGTGCTGCGAATACATAAAAAGACAGATCCCTTATCATTTAGCTACAAAATAGCAGGTCAGCAACAGGAACCAGTTAATTCCATAAATTATCTGGGAGTACGCATTGGAGTGATTTAAAATAGAATGACCATATAAAGTTGATCGTTGGTAAAGCAGATGCCAGACTGAGAGTCATTGGAAGAATCCTAAGGAAATTCAATCCGAAAACAAAGGAATTAGGTTACAGTACGCTTGTTCGCCCACTGCTTGAATACTGCTCACCGGTGTGGGATTCGTACCAGATAGGGTTGATAGAAGAGATGGAGAAGATCCAACGGAGAGCAGCGCGCTTCGTTACAGGATCATTTAGTAATCGCGAAAGTGTTACGGAGATGATAGATAAACTGCAGTGGAAGACTCTGCAGGAGAGACGCTCAGTGGCTCGGTACGGACTTTTGTTGAAGTTTCGAGAACATACCTTCACCGAAGAGTCAAGCAGTATATTGCTCCCTCCTACGTATATCTCGCGAAGAGACCATGAGGATAAAATCAGAGAGATTAGAGCCCACACAGAAGCATACCGACAATCCTTCTTTCCACTAACAATACGAGACTAGAATAGAAGGGAGAACCGATAGAGGTACTCAACGTACCCTCCGCCACACACCGTCAGGTGGCTTCCGGAGTATGGATGTAGATGTAGATGTAGATGTAGACGGTGCAGAGGTTCAGACGAGGATAAGGGAGAACATGGTGGGCTGTGGGTTTATTCGCTGGCTAAACACAGTTCTAAGACAGGGTGATTTAGAAAAACCATGAAACGTATCTTCGGATGACCAGACGGGACTCTGAAACGCTCTACTACGTCATACGATACTATGGAAGCAGGTATTTCATACAAATTTTCAGTATTTTCGGTCAGCTACTTTCCAGCAGAGAATAGTCTGGAATTACTGTCCTTTTTAACGCTTCCAGAGACAAGCGTAGCATTTTTCTGGGGATAGTAGAACGGACAACAGGACGATTTGTTTTCAGTTACTTAGAGTTAGCGTAATCCGGAATTCACCTGTCGATTGTTCAAAACGAAGGACCTTAATAACATGTAAGAACACAGTTAATATGGCCTTTTTTGGAAAGGAAAAGTGTGCGGCACGCTGACGTTTCTGTAAAAATATTTATGTTAGCATTGGAGCTTTGTTGAGAAACTCATTCTGGTAAAGGAGCTGTAAAGAAGCATTCAAAATTGAAATTAACAACAATATAGTCTTCCCTACAGCTCGGAGCACTTAAAATGAAGTCAATTTCTAAATGTTGATGTTCTAGTTTAAATAAACTACATGAACCGAAGGCGGAAGGAAACTGCGATCGTGGTTCGAAAGCTATGAAGCTTCCGTAGGTAGGCTTTCATTTAGGCTAGAGGTTGAAACCATATAAAAAAAATTCTTTAATAAAATAGAGTGATGTAAAAGAGATGAAAAGGGATGTATTGTCTACTAATCTAGATTGGAGCGCTGTAAAAAAAAGTGAAATTGCTGAATAGTGTGCCCTGTGACGTATTCACTCAATACAGAAAAGTCCTTATGTACAGCATTAAAAGTTACGAGAGTGGGTAAACACATCTGTAAAACAATCTTTTAGAAACTAACAGTAAGATGAATGCTATACTTTTTGAATCAAATGGGATGTCTGAACTGCGACTGAAAGAACATGCGTGACACTGTTAAAGTAGGTAATGCGTCTACCGAACCAACTTAAAATGTAAACAGACATAGAGGAATATTAAGTAAGTTCGAACTAAACCTTCTGCCTAGGATACTTTCTTACCTGTGATTAAAATAACTCTTGTTTGGATGCGGTAGGCTTCTGCTAGTCTTTATCTGTGTTTCTTGCACTTGTGTATGAAATACAAACAGAGAATAATTTTAGGCAAACGTCACAAACTATGTTCCTAAAGGGTTTGTAATACCTCTGAAAATGACCAACCTAAGCCAAACCGATAATGTTTATACTGATGAAAAAAGCTGTAAGGAGTAATCATCTAAGTAAAATACCTCATGAATACGGTTATTAACACTTTATACTCTACATCAGCTCTGAAACAACGGAAAAAAGAACTGTTACAGAGGAATACACACAATAGAGTCTTTTCCTAACGACTCGCCCTGCGCAGCAAAGAAGAAATGTAACATACAGTATAAACTGCTGTTTCAGTAACATAAGCTCTAGCGTATTTGCTGAAACATTTAAGAAACAAGAACCGGAGAGCAGAAATTTCCTGTTAACACGTGCAAGTAGACCACCGTTTCGTTTCAAAGCTACAATAACACTGCCGGTGCGAGTGCGCGCAGCCGTCGAGGTGAGGGCAGAGAAGTAGCTGCGAAGCGCCCGTGGTGTGGAACCGACGTGTGTGTTGGCACGTAGATGCCAGAGTGTTTTGCGTCGAAAATATTATACGTGGCCAGGCAAGTAAGTGGAAACAGTATATGGTTGCAAAAACATTTGGGAAGTAATGAAGAATTTTGTGTGGCCAAAATTTATTCAAGCTGCTCGCTAATCAAGAGAGCCTGTTGCCAGTAATGTGTCTCATAATAGGCACTATTTCGCACCGCAAGCAAAGAATCGCAGTGTAAGATCCAACCAGTATTTTGTAGCTGTGTAATAAGCATGCCAGCACATTTGTAACTTTTGTGAACATTTAGTATGATTCGTCAAAGAACAAATTTGTCTAGTGAAACTACATTCATCCCAGTAGTTAACCATCAAAAGGGTTCTGTCTTTTCACCATGAATTCCGAGAAAGCCACAAGTGAAATTAATGGTCAAAAGAAATAAAATTTAATTAAACTTACAGCTGATTTTCAATCACGTACTTATTGTGTTCGAAAACAGTAGGAATTATAACGGTTCTATGACAAAATCAAGCTGATTTTCTTGTGACCAAAGTACTTTTAGAATTTTATGTTGTATTTTGTAATTGATGTCATGTGTGTACGTCTACGTAACGCTAGTGCTCGAAAACAGTTGTTGCCTGAATGAAAGTTATTACGACATTAATCTGAGAAGCAATCATTTGCCAAGTATTAAATAAAGAATGATAACCAATTTTTGTTATGTTTAAGCAATTTTTCAAAAATATAGCATTATAGTGAGTTAAGTAACACAGTACAGTTCCCATAAAGAGTGACTAACAATTGCTTATTGTTAGTGATCGTAAAGGTAGTTGAAAACACTGAATTCCAAATTACCATCTTTTGTGTTCTTGTCACACGTGTCTTTTACGTGTAAGTGAGGGTATTTGCATTTTGTGCCTTTGCTGCTTTTTCTTTCTCACACGATTTTTAGGTGAGTTCAAAGTCATTACAATTATTTTCCCAAATTAACTTTTCTTGTTTTTGGAGATGGCGACCGTTTTATTCTGACACCTAAATTCATTCAAGCCATTTTCTGGCATGCGAAATCACAGCTAACTACAGTGAAACTTTAATTTGTTACCATTTTTACATTTCGGTCGTTGTTGTAGGTAGTAGCAAATATTCGTGCCTTAGCGACCAGGTTGTAACTATCTATAGTCTATCGGTAAGCATTGATCTTAGAATTTTATGCCTTGTTTCCACTAAGAGCGGAACATTGGGTACAATACCGTAAAACGTACATGCGGCTTAGCGAATAAGTACGTTATAAAGTCAGCTGCCGGAAGCAATACAAATACAGATAAATGTGTGCTAATTGTTTATGATAAAGATATCGCGGGTTAACGTCGGTATTAATTATTTGTTATGTAATTATGTTATTGTTTTCTGCCTGACCTTCCAACGTTTCGATCGCTCGAAAGTGAATTAGTTTCCACTAGTCCCAGCCAATTCAGATGGGTACTCTACTAACATCTAATCTCTGTCCGCAGCTCGTGGTCTTGCGGTAGCGTTCTCGCTTCCCGGGCACGGGGACCCGGGTTCGATTCAGGGATTTTCTCTGTCTCGAGATGACTGTGTGTTACGTGTCTCTCTTCATCATTTCATCCTCATTCACTCACAAGACGCCGTAGTGGCGTTAAAGAACTTGTGGAGCCATACGCTCATTATTTATTATCTAATCTCTTGTATATATTTATGAAACTTAGAATGAGTTTCTAACCACTTCCAGTGAATGATGGACAGGCAGTTACTCTTCGTAATTATTATCCGTGAAATTTTGTAATGACACAGCATATATGACTTTGGCCTCATGTTTTAAACTTTCCTTAGACTATTTAGAAATGTCAGTGTATCCTGTTAAAATCTGACAGAACTTCTGTGTATGAGAAAGTGGCATACATTGATTTGAGCCTTACGCAATAGGCTCCTACAGATTTCATGAATGCGAATTTGAAATCCTAATTGATGTCAGTGAAACGCTCGAGGTCGCTTTTGAGCGTTCCGTGGGGGTTGCGAACGCAATTAGAGGGCGAAATTGCCACTGCACAGACGCTCAGACACCTTGCCTTATCCATGTAGAGCCAGACATCGGAGTAGCGTATTTTCCGGCCATTAAAGAAACCAAATCATGAAAAGTCATAATACTATAAATTCCATGCTTTAGTGGGTGATGGAAAGAGGCAGTGATTTTTACGGTGCATGAATTCATGTCCTTTTACAAAAGACGGAGACTGTATTAAGAACAGTTGCCCACATTGTCGTCATTTAATGTACAGGGTGTCCAGAAATTAAGTATCGATGTTTTTGAAATAATTATTATTTCCTTATTATTGATAATGGTACATGTTTATTACATATTTACATTCAACAAGGGCAACATTCACATCTTGACAGAACTGCCACTCGCCAGCTGTGGCACAAAATACATTTCGAAGAATTTGTGGCGTTACAGCTGCGGCACTCGGAGCTCCGCCAATGAGTTGACAGTGTGGCGTCGAAACAGGTGTCCCTTGCTAAGTGACCAGACGAAGAAGTGGATGGGCGTGAGGTTGGCAGAAGGCACTGTGCACCCAATCCACCTTCCGGGAAACACATCGGTCAAAAACGTAAGCACATCTATGCAATAATGGCATGATGACCGTCCTGTTGGAAGTAAATACTATGCAAACATTGGCGCTGCACAGGATGTGGTAAAGGAAACTGTTGCATCACATATAGGTACATTGGCCCATTGATGGAGTTTTCGGTGAAGAAGAATGGGCCGTCGATTTTGTCAATGGATATTACCATCCACACATAATCTCTGGGGGATTGTCGCTGGAATTACAGGTGCTCCACTGGTGTTTCTTCAGCCGAAATGATGCAGCTATGCCGGTCAACCCTTCCACAGGTGTGAAAGGCTGCCTCATCGCTGAATAAGAGCTGGTAGAGGAAGTGGCGATTTGCATCTGTTTAAAGTAAACTCTGATGCACGTTCATACGGTCTGCCAGATCTTTCTCATATAATTGCTGGAGAAGCTGAAGATGGTACGGCGTTTTATTCAGCATGTGTCGCAACATTTGATAGACCAATATCAATATAATCGTCCTGAGAGATTCGGCAACTGTTTAGATAATTAGGACAATTCTCATTTATTGTTCTGTCTCAGTTGCAAATTTTTTAATGACATTACATGTTTCGGTCATTGTGGATCATCTTCAGCTCTAAGTAGTTGCTTCAGCAACCCCTCTTGACTACTCAGAACCACATATAAGAGTGCTCTGAGTGTACAAGACGGGTTGATGAGGCAACTTCTTAGACCTGAAGCTGATCCACAATTATCGAAACATGTAATCTAATTAAAAAATTTATGAACAGTAAATGAGAATTATCTTAATTTTATGTAACGTCGAGCGTGGAATGTCCAGTTCCACCGACAACCATTGCAGCGATTTTGGATTGTATTCAATGGATGTTCGAATGTCTTCAATTCGGTCAGCAGTGGCAGAAGTGTGGTCTCGTCCGGGCTCGTTCTCAACGGTAACAGTGCGCTTCTACTTGTTCACTAATTGTTGAATTGTCTTATCAGTAGGTCCAGGTTTATGGAATCCGCAAGCAAATCTCGTTCGAATTTCACCAAATGCTTACATGTCATGATGGCTACCCTCTTCTGCACAGTTAGCAATACCCTTGTTCAAGTAACTGTAACAACATAATACATGCTTAGCGGTGCCATGGAGCAAGTCCATAGTTTTCAGCAACAACTACAACTTTTAAATTTATAGTGCACCTCCATCCGTACGCCATCGTTTTCTAAAAACTGATACATAATTTCTGATCACCCTGTATAAATTCCATTCGGATTTCAGTGAAGTAAAGGGAAAACATATCGGGAAGCACTAGTTTTCTATAGAAACTTACACAGCGTCTGATACTTTTCACAGATTACTCTAAATTTTAATCGGGAAGAATCGTTCTTCTCACCATACATTGTTGTTAATGATTACTTGAAATATTAAGTTTTGTCGGTGCTCACATCGTTTGCAATTAATATTCTAGACATAATTTTGTACTTTTTCGTTTTATTAACCACGCATTTCTTCTCATTTAATTTGTTTACTGTGAGATATTACGGAGTTAAATACAGCTAATCGTTCAAGTAGACAAATGTACAGATTTTGAATAAAATGCTAGCACCAGTTGCACATTTGTTTTTATTTTGAAAGCCACGGACGGTTTTGGCCCCAAAGGCCATTATCCAATAGCGTAAGGCATATTCCACTGAATACATTTTCGTGGGATTACGAACGTCTCTTCTTCCAGTAGCATGATAGTAACTTGCAAGTTTCGGGAACCTGTTGTTCTCCATCTTTAATATGAGGTCTTTAAAGTTTACTCTGTTCCGGGATTTTTTTGTTCATTAAAAATATTTTAAATTGTTGTCTAACGTCTTCGGCCCTTCTCCTATCCTTTAGGGAGTAACCTTATATCGTTCTCAGAAATCACATTCCAGATCCTTGCACTTCGTATCTGTAAAGAAAGTTTGATACCAAGTAATTAGAGCTGTTGCGTTTCAGCAAGGGAATTATGAGCGTACAGGTGCTGATGTGTAACGAAAAAAATGTGCGTTTTTACTGAATTTCGAATGGTTGTTTAATTGAAGTCGATTTGTCACCCTAGAGCGTCAATAACTATTTTGTTATATATTTCCATAAAATCAAGATAGGCACCAGGTCACCTCGGAAAAATAAGCGAAAACAGCCTTGCATACATTTTCGGGCTCCTAAAAGACTGATCGTGAAAGTGCACAATATAAACATTAAGTATACATGACATGAACTGGAAACATGATATATCTGATTGGTTGTACCTGAGCACGAAACTAAATCATGATTTATAACTTGGACGATACCTTGTAGTAAGCGAAGTGTAAGTGGATAAAATATTTTGGATTGAGTAATAAACTAATTAACGACATGCAATATTACAATTTTAGTCAGGAGGAACTATCATATTTTGTACAGAATACAAAAGTCTAACGTTGTGTTCATGCATGATTCTTGCGCATGCAGTTTTGTCACCGAAGTGAACTTAGGTAGCGAGAGAACATTAGTAAAGAAGTAAAATAATGTAATGAAAAACTAATTCATCGCAGCCGACTGACAGTAGGCTTCACAGTGCCACACAAGCACCAGTGGTAAACACCACACAAAGGTGTTCATTAGTACCACAGCACTAGTTCATACCAGCTTCGTGATTCTATTTCTATCTGAATCTGTAAAAGGACTGCAATGAAACTTGAAACAACGCTGCAACATAACAGTTGTGGTTTGATAGTTACTAAGATGAAGAAATTTGCATAAAACTCGAAATTTTCCATATTGCGTAACATTATACAAAGGACAAGTTCATAGAGTAATATAAGTGATCTGAAGAAAATATTTTAGATGTAGTTACAAATACTTACAAATCTTCAAGATATTCCTCAAGTTCTTCTTCACATTTCTTCTAGCGATCTTCGCGGGTATGTTACACGCAGTAGAATGCCTTGGTAGGAAACGTTTCGCGACGAATTGGATCGCCTCAACGCCGTAAAAACGGTGTGTTTTGACGGCGGCCTTAATCCTAGCAGTGTCACCTGGCGTGGAATGATTGCTAGTCAGACACACGCACGGTGCTTGTCTGCTTGTAGTATTGGTGAGCGTGCTGTCCGTGTGTAGAATGGCGAAGGCGTGCAATCTGACTGAGTTTGTCCAAGGGCATATTGTGATGGCCCGGAGGCTGGGTGTGAGCATTTCGGAAACTGCCATGTCGGGTGTTCGGGGAGTGCTGTGGTGAGAGCCTTCAACACTTGGCGAAACCATGGTGGAACCACGTCCAAACATCATGGGTTTGGGCGGCCGCCCATCATAACGGATGTCGGACGTCGTAGTTTGGCCAGATTGGTGAAGCACGACAGGTAGCGAACTGTGGCGGAACCAACAACAGATTTCCATGCTGGGTAGACTACAAGTGTGACTGAACAAGCAGTGCACTGAAAACTCCTAACAATCGGACTACGCAGCCGACGACCCATGCATGTGCCCATGTTAACATCACAACATTGGCAACTACGACCGAAATGAGCACGTGGTCACTGGCACTGGATGACTGCGTAGTTTCAGAGCGTTGCGTGGTCTGTAGTATCGCGATACCTTCTTCATAATGCCGACGGGAAGGCGCGAAACCTTCGTCTTCCAGCGGAACAGCTCGTTGACACCTGTACTGGGGGACGGAGACAAGCTGGCGGCGGCTCGTTTATGCTCTGGGGAATGTTCACGTGGGCAACCATGGGTCCAGTGTAGCTCATGTAAGGGAGTGTCGCACACTGGTTGGAGACCACGTACGCCCCTTAGTGACGATAATGTTTCCTGATGGCAGTAGCATTTTTCATCCAGATAATGTCACAAGGCCAGGAGTGCGATTGAGTGGTTCGAGGAACACAGTGGCGAATTCCAACAGATGTGCTAGTCCTCCAAGTAGCCACATCTGAACCTTATCGAACATATCTGGCATGTGATCGAATGTGGTGTCGGAGCTCATTGACCCTCTCCCCAGTATTTACGGGAATTAAATAATGTGTTACGCCAATGCCTCATTGCGTCCATGCCACTATGCGTCATCGCTTTTATCCTTGCCAAAGATGGATATACCGGCCATTTGGTAGGTGGTCATAATGTTCTGACTGATCAGTGTATATACACACATCAAAAATTGTTTTACATCACCCCAGTTCCCAGAACTCGTGAACGTAGACGTTGACTTTGGATATTGTATCACAGACACAGTCCCTCTGACTGTTCAGAGATGTCACTCAACCCGTCCAAAGATGTAAATAATCATGCATGAGCAGCGCCTATTAGACAGGGGGGGGGGGGGGTCTGACAATCGATCAGCTCCAGTCATTCCACCAGGAAGGAGGTATACGGCTCGTGTTGTCTGTAGTTCAACAACACCTAGATGGTCAATATCACGGTTGGATCGAGTCCGAATTGTTACTTTGTGCCAGGAAGGCTTCTCCAAAAGGGAAGTGTCCAGGCGTCTCGCGGGGAACCAAAGCGATGTTGTTCGGACATGCAGGAGATACAGTGAGACAGGAACTGTCGATGACATGCCTCGCTCAGGCAGTCCAAGGGCTACCTACGGATTATGTCTCTGAGGAACCCTGATAGCAACGCTACTATGTTGATTTTTTAGCCGCAGGACGTCGTGCTACGACTCAAACTGTTCGCAATAGGCAACATGATGCGCAACTTCACTCCCGACGTCCATGGCGAGGTCCATCTTCGCAACCACGACACCATGCAGCGCGTTACAGACGGACCCAACAACATACCGAATGGACCGCTCAGGATTGGCATCACGTTCTCTTCACCGATGAGTGTCGCATATGCCTTCAACGAGACAATCGCCGGAGACGTGTTTGGAGGCAACCCAGTCAAGCTGAACACCTTAGACACGCTCTCCAACGGGTATAGCATCGACTAGAGTGGCTAGCATGTTCTCCAGACATGAACCCTATCGAACATGGCTGGGATGGATTGAAATTGGCTGTTTATGGAATACATGACCCACCAATCACTCTGAGGGATCTACGCCGAATCACCGTTGAGGAGTGGGACAATCTGAACCGACAGTGCCTTGAAGAACTTGTGGATAGTATGCCACGACGAATACAGGCACGCATAAATGCAAGAGGTCGTGCTACTGGTCATTAGAAGTAGTGGTGTGTACAGCAATCTGGACCACCACCTCTGAAGATCTCGCTGTATGGTGCTCAACATGCAATGTGTGGTTTTCATGAGCGATGAAAAGGGCGGGAATGATGTTTATGTTGATCTCTATTCAAATTTTCTGTACATATTCCGGAACGTTCGGAACCAAGGTGATGCAAAACTTTTTTGGTGTGTAGGACTCCACAGAAGGCAGAATGGTCCACGGACCCTCTCGCCTATGTGTGGGCGATTACTCGCAGTCAGGTCCGTGGTCCAGATCTGTTGGTTCGACTGAAGGTAAGTGAGCAGGTTCCACAACCCGATGGGCTGTCGGTGACCATCTTAAGGGTGCTATGGCTGAAAAACCAAGTTGTGCTTCAACAAAGCCTTATGGCAGTGAACATTATCATGATAGAGCACCCAGACAGGGGTAATCTCTTTTCACTAGCGAAGGACCCTTTTTCTCTGCCTTTCGAGACTCTACCTTTCGAGACTCTACCTTTCGAGACTCTACCTTTCGAGACTCTCAGACACTTTGCCTCCAAGTCGTACTCAAATGCTCATGTTCGCCGCCAGTAATAGCGTTATCTGAAAAGTAAGGCTCAATTTGAACACCTTCCGAAAGTTATTCACAGTCATCATCCAACTGACCTTTTGCTCGTCCGCCAACACTCTGAGGACCAGCATTGTGCACACCTGTTGCATGGAGAGCTCGTTTGTCACGCTGGTGTGCAAAGTGTCTATTTGTAGGTTCCGTGTACGTGCAATCACCCTAATAGTCATTCGACTGTCTGAGTTTAACAGATCTTGCATACGAGCTCAGCTCCTTCAGTGTGGTTGGTTGGTGATCTTTCTGATTGGGGATTGTCGGTCACTTCTTCTCCTTCCTCATTAAACATATTCTAAAATCTTGTGATTTGTGAAGACGAAAGTGCTTAGGGTTGATAGATCAGTTGAGTGATAGCAGTATAAATTTTACCGAGTTTGACGTAGAAGTTAATTATGTACTGTTGTTCGACCGTCTGCTCCATCTCTCATTACGACACGTTCTTTGAAATGAGTTTCGCCTAGTCACAACGATGATATTCCCGGCGGGGTCAGGGATTTTCTCTGCCTCGTGATGACTGGGTGTTGTGTGATGTCCTTAGGTTAGTTAGGTTTAAGTAGTTCTAAGTTCTAGGGGACTGATGACCATAGATGTTAAGTCCCATAGTGCTCAGAGCCATTTGAACCACAACGATGATAAAGCAGCCATTGCTCGGTGCAGACTAACTATGGAACGCAAATTAGCCAAAGTGGTCAGAACGGGTCGCTAGATATGGTCGTTCACAATAAAGTCACACACATTACTGTATGAACACGTTATGCAGTTTTAATGGTATCACAATGTAGTGGAATGAATTAAGAGTGTATGTGAAAAGAAAGTGGTTCAAATGACTCTGAGCACTATGGGACTTAACATCTGAGGTCATCAGTCCCCTAGACGTAGAGGTACTTAAACCTAACTAACCTAAGGACAGCACACACATCCATGCCCGAGACAGGATTCGAACCTGCGACCGTAGCAGCAGCGTGGTTCCGGGCTGAAGCGCCTAGAACCGCTCGGCCACAACGGCCGGCGAAGGGAAAACATTTTAACTGTTAATGATTAAGTATGTAAAATACTGTGTCTAATTCTGTCCACTCATGGAGTAAATTATTGCCGAAGTCGATATTTGTAACGAAGAGGTAATATCTTTACTCCGATTCCTCACACATCTAAAGACATTACTACTAAAAGATTTTCAGGTATTTTCAGAAAATGTAAATGGTGAGTACTCAAAACCTTTATTATAGACTTAAGATTGTTCAAATTGCTGACCTAAATGGTTATATGAGAGCATATAACACGCTTAGAAGCAATTGTTTTCCTGACTTCATCATATAGAGCGTGTTCCCGAGCTCTGTGGCCAGGAGATTTACCGCATCGACTAAAGTATCGCAGAGTCATGATTTAATATTCAGAGAGCAAGAATGTATCTATAGTGGATCTGAATTTTTTGGTAACATGTTTAAATACGTGTTTTGTCGAAGAACAATATAATAGCAGGTATGAGCACAATCAACCGACATTTCTCAGAATTTTTTGGCGGAAGTGAAAATTGCTTTTCCTATTACATATCATAGCTCCGCATGGCGTGTTATGGAGGCTTTGCCTAGAGACAATATGCTGATTGTAGTTAAGGAACTGTATAATACACTACTGGCCATTAAAATTGCTACACCAAGAAGAAATGCAGATGATAAACGGGCATTCATTGGACAAATATATTATACTAGAAGTGACATGTGATTACATTTTCACGCAATTTGGGTGCATAGATCCTGAGAAATCAGTACCCAGAACAATCACCTCTGGCCGTAATAACGGCCTTGATACGCCAGGGCATTGAATCAAACAGAGCTTGGATGGCGTGTACAGGAACAACTGCCCATGCGGCTTCAATACGATACCACAGTTCATCAAGAGTAGTGATTGGCCTATTGTGACGAGCCAGTTGCTTGGCCACCATTGACCAGACATTTCAACTGGTGAGAGATCTGGAGAATGTGCTGGCCAGGGCAACAGTCGAACATTTTCTGTATCCAGAAAGGCCCGTACAGGACCTGCAACATACGGTCGCGCATTATCCCGCTGAAATGTATGGTTTCGCAGGGTTCGAATGAAGGGTAGAGCCAAGGGTCATAACACATCTGAAATGTGATGTCCACTGTTCAAAGTGCCGTCAATGCGAACAAGAGGTGACCGTGGCGTGTAACCAATGGCACCCCATGCCATCACGCCCGTTGATACGCCAGTATGGCGATGACGAATACACGCTTCCAATGTGCGTTCACCGCGATGTCGCCAAACACGGATGCGACCATCATGATTCTTTAAACAGAACCTGGATTCATCCGAAAAAAATGACGTTGTGCCATTCGTGCACCCAGGTTCGTCGTTGAGTACACCATTGCAGGCGCTCCTGTCTGTGATGCAGCGTCAAGGGTAACCGCAGCCATGGTCACCGAGCTGATAGTCCATGCCGCTGCAAACGTCGTCGAACTGTTCGTGCAGATGTTTGTTGTCTTGCAGACGTTCTCATCTGTTGACTCAGGGATCGAGACATGGCTGCACGATCCGTTACAGCCATGCGGATAAGATGCCTGTCACCTCGACTGCTAGTGATACGAGGCCGTTGGAATCCAGCACGGCGTTCCGTATTACCCTCCTGAACCCACCGATTTCATATTCTGCTAACAGTCATTGGATCTCGACCAACGCGAGCAGCAGTGTTGCTATACGATAAGCCGCAATCGCGATAGGCTACAATCCGACCTATATCAAAGTCGGAAACGTGATGTTACGCATTTCTCCTCCTTACACGAGGCAATACAACAACGTTTCACCAGGCAACGCCGGTCAGCTGCTGTTTCTTTATGAGAAATCCGTTGGAAACTTTCCTCATAGCAGCACGTTGTAGGTGTCGCCACCGGCGCCAACCTTGTGTGAACGCTCTGAAAAGCTAATCATTTGCATATCACAGCATCTTCTTCCTGTCGATTAAATTTCGCGCCTGTAGCACGTCATCTTCGTGATGTAGCAATTTTAATGGGCAGTAGTGTATTTTGATGAGCTTAATAATCATTGAACATCGTGTGAACATTACACTGTTAGCCACCTGACTTTGTCGTGATTTATTAATGAAAGGTCGTTGGTTACATATAGATCTGTGAGTCCCTGACTCTTTAAGAATCGAACTACCATGTATAACAGCGTTTTACAACCCCCAGAGATCAGGGATTGTATTATGTCAGAAGCACTCGGAGGTATGGCTTTTTGGAGAGAGGAGTGACTGACGCCGAACACTGGCAAGTGTGCCATTGATTTTATTGCATCTAAGGTACACAGCGAGTCTTTCGCTGAACCCGGTGATGGCGCCGCGTGGCATGCGTGCATGGGTCAGCGCAATGCCAATGCCGGAATCTGCTGCGGCGATGTCCATGCGCCCAGCTTTGCAGACTAGCGCTCCTAAGGACGGCAAAGTGGTCGCCGTGTGTGTTGGCTGCGCCGGTATCTCGGAACACGGTTGACTGCTTCCATAAACACAACTCGGGCTCTCCATGTACAGCGCGGAAGGGAAACAGCCGTTCGCCGTAGTTGTAGTGAGATTCAAATAGTTCAAATGGCTCTAAGGACTATGGGACTTAACATCTGAGGTCATCAGTCCCCTAGACTTACAACTACTTAAACCTGACTAACCTAAGGACATCACACACATCCGTGCCCGAGGCAGGATTCGAACCTGCGACCGTAGCAGCCGCGTGGTTCCGGACTGAAGGGCCTAGAACCGCTCGGTCACCGCGGCCGGCAGTTGTAGTGAGGCATCCAGCTCCGGCCGTCCGTCCATGGCAGCCGTGTCAGCGACCGCATACAGCTCAGCACCCGGCAGCCTTGAGTTGGTGCCCCGGCCGTCCCTGTGGACAGCAGCTTGCAGTCCGCCGGACGACGTCAGCCAGAGGGTGGAGGTCAGCAGTGCTCTCGCTGCTCGCGCCGATGCAGCTCCAAGGTGCGGCCCGAACCGCCATAGCTATGGCGCGTCCATGCAGCGGAGGTTGGTTGACATTTCAGTGGGCTGGTTGGCCGCCGATATCTGTCACCAGGGGTCGTCGTTGTTGGCCTACAGCTTACAGAATCTTCGTTGTGCCCGCTTCTAGACACGGACAGAATGGCGACACGACTGCCTGATTTGAGCCTCTGGACTCTCTTATTTATACGTGTTTTCTATACGGTTCTGACGTAGTTCCTGAAACCTACAATTATGGATAAATGGATGTAAGGCGAAAGATTTGGGCCCATGTACCATCATGTGTCATTTTCTGTTACTATCTTACTGACATAAATACCTCTGAAATAAGTAGGCCTCGGCCAATCACAATTTCAGTTAATTACAACACAGATTGAGTAGTATATAAGATCTCAATAATAGAGGAATAAAACAGGAAGGCGTTGATTAAGAAGAGTTTCAGTTAACGCAAATTATGAAATAGCTCTTAATTTAATTAAAAGAAAACGGACAGGCCTTTAATAATAACAGCTTCAGTTAAGTAAAATTACAAAATAGAAAACAGGCAGGCCTTCAATGATAACAGCTTGAGTTAAGTAAAATTACTAAAAAGAAAAGAGGTAGGCCTTCTTTAATAACAGCTTCAGTTAAGTACAATTAGCAAACAGAAAACAAACAGGCCTTCAATGATAAGAGCATTAGTTAAGCAGAGTTATCAAATGTAAAACAGGCCGTCCTTCAATGATAAAAGCTACAGTTAAGCAAAATTACCAAATGCAAACAGGCAGGCCTTCAATAATAACAGTTACTACCTCAAAATCCAAAAGTGAACTTGAGTTCCTGAATCGACGCTGAAGCTGAAACTTGTGTGTTCCAAATGGGGCCCAGAATTTAGCCCAGCGAAACTGGCTTCAGCTCTCTCATCAGTGTGTCACGTCCCAGAGCTGGTTGGCCAGGCTACACACGAAGACGGCACTCGAAGTCAGCCACGGATTCAAATCGACGCACAAACATATCCAACCACTCTCTGGACTCCGTGCCCAAGACGCTTGAGCAAGTGAGCGCATAACTCGTCGAGCGGACCTCTTACACCGTCCTCCTCGCTCCGTTGCCATTCGCCACGCCACAAATCGCCCTGTCCCCCATCAGTAACCTCGAGGAACGATTTTAGTGGCCTCAGATCAGAGGGATATCACACGACAGATCGAGGTAGTGGCGCCAGCAATTCAAAAGGCGCCGCCAGCAACTTAGCGACGGTTCATTTCCTCTGGAAGGGACACATGGAGTGCTCTTTAATAATTACGTCAGCTTTCCTCAGGCCGGTCGGAGTGACCGTTCGGTTCTAGGCGCTACAGTCTGGAGCCGAGCGACCGCTACGGTCGCAGGTTCGAATCCTGCCTTGGGCACGGATGTGTGTGATGTCCTTAGATTAGTTAGGTTTAATTAGTTCTAAGTTCTAGGCGACTGATGACCTCAGAAATTAAGTCGCATAGTGCTCAGAGCCATTTGAACCATTTGAACTTTCCTCAGCCCGCGTTAGCCCCTACGTACAGGTCACTAGACCCTGTTGTAGCTGGAACGTATTGGTTCTTCATCACACTTATAAACAGAGTGCCTGATTGGCCGGGTCTTCTGGCCTGGGAGCCGTGTCGTAAACCTGCCTCCGAGCCATAGCTGCGCGAAATTTACAAGAATTCCTCAGATCCACGCCTGTACTTGCTCGTGGCGCAGTAAGAGCCTCAAACTTCTGACTGCTTTACAAGTCAGTTAATGTGTCAAACACTTGACGTTATGCGAGAAACAGTTTAGAAAAAGATTTGAAATTACGTTTAAATTATGTTAGCGATCGCTAAGTGAACTCATTATGAAACACTGGATGATTATAGTGTGGGTAATTTGCGTTGTGTTTTAAGCAAAAGCAAGCGTTCCACGCATCTCAGTGTATGTGACGTCATATCTCCTGAACTACGAGTCGTACAATGATACAAGTTTATAGACACATTCAGTTGTATACGCAGAAACGGTACTGTATGTGCGGGCCTCCATATATGTTCGCCTCTGTTTTCCATAACATTGTTTTGCTGATAATTTCTTCTTCCAATGTCTTCTTATTCATCCTATTTGAAAAATGACGTGATTCCGCCAGGCTGTGTTATTGCTTTATTTGCATTACTGGTTTCAGACACTGTCTATTTGCAAGTGCGTCGCAAAAATGTACACACCGTAATTGAAATTACAGTAAGAGAGCAAAAACATGGAAGTCAGTTAACTGCATTGGACATACATTTAAACAAACATGGTAGTCAGCTACTGTGACAAACGTGGACCCCTTGTTGTCAGTTCGTTAAAAAATGGCATGCTATGGGTATTAATGGACAGCAAGGTCGTCAACGGTCTTATTCTAAAATATAAGGTGCATGACATGCAAAAAGCTTTAGAGAACGATTAAATTACTGCATTATCAAAACGGCACATCTAGCCGGAAGCACCAAAGAAACGAACCATGAAATGTTTACCACAAATCACACTACATGCAAGTTTTCAAATAATTGTTACATGTTCATGAATTTGTGGGAAAATTTTAACTGTCAATCAGAGAATAAAAACGCCAGGATCTTACTGTACTACTGACATAATTTCAGAATCTATCTCTGCCTTACAATAACAGTTAGTTGGGTGACATGGATGCTTTATATACAAGTCTGTATCACACAAAGGCACCGATACAGATGCCTTTGGTATGATTGTCAAGCCATATTTCGTCGACAGAACATAATTATTTACGCTATATATGTTCGGTACACTGTAGGTCTGTCGAATCTCGAAGAATGTGTGAAACTATGGCTATGTCTCTATTATAAGCCAAACGTACACAAAAACAGTACATCATAATATGAGGTAAGCATCGGAATTCAAGTTCAGGGAAAACAAACTTGTTAGACCTCATAGACAACAAATGTTCGTACAGGAAACAATTATAAACATTAGTGCGAACATACATGACATAAATATTTATGTCTGTCGATGAAATATGGCTTGACAATTATACTAAAAACCTCTGTATCTGTGCTTATGTGTGACACCAATATGTATATATTAAGTATCTATGCCTTCTGTAACCTAGTATGAGACGGAGATATACTATGAAATCGTACCGATAGTACCGCAAGATTATTGTATTTTTATTCTCCGACTGACAGTTATTAACTGTTTCGTTTCCCAGGTGCTACTGGCTAGATGTGACAATTTAATAACAGAGTAATGTTATCGTTCTCGAAAGCAGTTTGCATGTCATGCATCTTACATTTTAGCAGCTGATCGTTGACGACCGCGCTGTGCATAAATATGCATGGCACGCAACTTTTTAATGAACTGACAACGATTTTTCCACATCTGTTACTATAGGTAAGGCTTATGTTCGCTTAACGATATATGTTATACCCAATATTATAGAAATAAAAGACGGGGTAGACGAAGGTGAGATGGGATATATGATACTGGTAGAAGAATTTACCAGAACACTGAAAGACTTAAGTCGAAACGAGGCCCCAGGAGCAGATGACATTCCGTCAGAACTACTGATAGCCTTGGGAGGACCAGCAATGACAAAAATCTGCCACCTGGTGTGCAAGATGTATAAGATTTGCGAAATAACATCAGACCTGAAGAAGATTATAACAATTCCAAATTCAAAGAAAGCAGTTGCCAACGAGTGTGAAACTTACCGAACTGTCAGCTGAATAATTGATAGTTGGAACACACTAAAACGAATTCTTTACAGGAAAGTGAAGAAACTTGTAGAAGCCGACCAGTAAGAAGATCAAGTTGGATTTCGGATATAAGTAGGAATCACGCAAGGCAATACTGACCCTATGACTGCTTGCTACCTTCTTTCATCAAACTGCAAGCTGTTTCTATTTTCTTTGGATCACGCCATTGTATCGGCATGTTCCTTTGAAGCTCTTGCACGAATTCCATGGGGTGGACAGCTTCTCCTCTTCTAAATTCCAAATTACTGAATTTTAGGAAAAGATATAATGGCCATTTGATTGTATTGTATATTTCATTACACAATCACCCTTATACCATTTTCAAGTGTTACAGCTGGAATAAATGAATCACAATTAAAGCACAACCGGCAGAAAAGCAATGCAAAAATAATTAATGTGTAGATTACATGATTTGTTTCCTTACTTACATATCAAATATCATCAGCGTTAAAATATATATTTTCCGGTATATAAAGCTGATGCTGGAGGAGAAGGACAATTGTGTTTAACGTCCCGTCGGTAACGAGGTCATTGGAGACGGAGGACAAGCTCGGATTAGGGAAGGATGACTAAGGACATCGGCCGTGCCATTTCAAAGGAACTATCCCGGCATCTGCCTGAAGTGATTTAGGGAAATCACGGAAAACCTAAATCAGGATGGACGGATGCAGGTTTGAACCGTCGTCCTCCCGAATGCGAGTCCAGTGTGCTAACCACTGCGCCACCTCGCTCGGTGATGTTTCGTAAGTAAAAGTGAGAACATTTTTGTGATATGTTAACTGGCTGGCAACTTGCATGACTTAGTAACGGGATAAGACGGTGAAATAAAACGGATGACCAGCTCATGGGTTTACACTTCGTTTCACTGTGTCTAAATCACAACTACAATAAACACTGAATGTTGCTGTTTCGAAATATTATTCAAAGATTTTGTATGGTCCTCTACACATGATAACGCTTTTTCGACCTTTTTATGACTGTTGACCCTTTTTGTTTATTTCCTGTTCTACTACTGCGGTTCTTTCCTGTAGAGTTTCCACTTTGGCTCTGGTTATCTTCTTGTTTTTCAACCACCTCCTTCACACTACGTTCTACAGACTTAAGTTGCCAAGAAATTTCTGCTTATATCTAATCTGAAACATTCAATATGCTCTTCTCCATAGCCTTTTCTGTGTGTTCCCTTACAGACACCATTTTCCATCACATTGCTGTTTTAGTTTGTGTGTTTACCTTTTTGCCCTACCTCCACTACAGCAATAGCTTTCTATGCTCAAGTTGGTTTTGCCCTGTTTGCATTTCAGGTCCTGGCATTGTGTATGTTTCCAGCTTGACTTGAACCTTCCTCGTTCCCGTATTTAGCTCGGCCAGAACTACTTCTATTTTATTTTCTAATATGCTTTGACTTGGTCTCATTTCTGTTTTTATTTTACTTTCGATTCCAGTTAATTTCTTTCATCATATTGAATAGCTGGCTGGCCATAGTATTGATAATCATCTCTCCTACTGAAGACGCCTCTGCTGCAAAGTTCATCGCTTTCAATAGCGTTTTCTTGTTTTACCTACTCCCACTTTTTTCTTACACAGTGTTGCTGATCACTTTTTCAATCGTCTCCTCTAATGATGCCATTTTAATGCCCTTAAATTTAACTTGTGCTCTGGCAAGCATAAACTACCACTCAATCGCTACCTCTACTCCAAAAATTGGTGAAATGATCGAAACAGGCATTGTTTGTAACTGCAATAACGTCTACAACACGCGAGCGAGATAAATCGGGCAAACAAAACTTTTCTCCCTATAAATGCCTACTTATCAAATAAGCCAGAAAATTATATAGCTACCAATCCTGTACCAGCTCCTAGCGATGTCTTGCTAATTTGAATGACAAAGGTTCGTTATTAGTGTTGTGCCACATACAGAAGACCTCGCTAGCAACTCAGCTATCGTCCATCTAATTAATAACTACTGGCACTCATAAACATCTTTAGCATTATAACACAATCTCACTTCTTCCCTTACTAATTTAACCAGCATGCATACTCACACAATCATACATTTACATGGTACAGCAGAAATTAAGTACAGAATAATGAAGTAAATAATATCAATTACTTGACAACATAATACAGTTACTGTTGAGAACTGGATGCTGCATTTTAAATTTCAGCAAAATCACAAAACATTTCCATTACAATACCACTTTATTCAAATGAGTCAAAGTTCTGATGTATATTTCTATGTAATTTTAGTCACGGACATTTTCTCCACCGTAATTAATGTAGATCGATTCTACTAACACTTTTTGTCTCATTATTGTCTATGGTGGTACTGTAGATTTAATACTCGTTTTAGTGATATTTCTTACACAGATCTTAAAATGGAACTTACATTAAAAATGTTGGTAACTTTATCTGTAAACATATGTTTTGTTACTGTGCCTTTATGTAATGTCAATATAAATTTTGTGCTTTCAATGAACGAAGTACTAGGCCCATTGGGAGAACTTATATACATGGGTAATAAAACGAATATGAAGGAGGTTGAAATTGGAAATGTGGTAGGCCTGTAAGTCAGGGTAGTACCTTAATGGAAAATCGGTTTATGTATTACGGGAGTGGAAGAAGTTTACTGCGTCAAGGTTTGGACTATGATGTGTGGATCAGGAGGAGGAAGAGGCACGTTTACCGGAGGAAGTTAAATTGAAGCGTTTTGCAAAATTACCAGACACGACGACAATTTTTGTCAGAGACTGAGCAATGGAGTATTAGCAGAGCATACTGGCCAAATTTTAATCGAACATCAAGAATACGAAAGATTCACAGGTAGTGAAGGTGGTTCAAGAAAAGAAGCTGAAGATGAATAAAGTGTGTTGTACTGAGAGTAAGTGGACATTATTGTTCGGCGAGGTGAAAAGCTTACTTGTAGTATATAGTGCTACTATATAATGCCCAAGAGTTGTGTCGAATGTACCAACTGTATTTCTCGGAGTTGCGAATAATAAATGGATTTACGTTATCAACAAATAATTTTGGTCAGTTCAATCTTCTGCTGTGTGAGAGCATAGTACATCGTGTGGAACCTTTAAATAAATGTCCACTTCTCCGATTGAATATACATAATAGTGAAGGCGTACATTGCTGCCATTAACTCTGTGTGGCTGTGTGCATGTGTGTGTGTGTGTGTGTGTGTGTGTGTGTGTGTGTGTGTGTGTGTGTGTGTGTGTATTTCCACGTGATCCCTCCAGTAAACTCTCTCCAGCCGTTTTCTATGGAAAATACATAAAATTTTCTATCAAGAAATGGACATTCGGAGAAAAATTAGGAAAACATTTTTACATAAGATTGAATTGAGAGCCGGCTCCGAATTGTCAGTATCCTGGTCCTCCGGAATCTTGGCAGTTAGAAATCACAGCACCAGTTTCAGCCTCCAGCAGTTATGCCTACCTCTCACGGGAAGATAGCAAATTTATATGGTCGCACCTGTGACATGAAAACAGTAGAGTGAAAACTATTTACATCTCCACACTACGATGCAGTCCCCGACGCATCAGTTACGTTTAGGCTTAGTAAAATATAAGAAACAATTATTTAAAGATATATAACAAAAGTTATATTAGATAGGCTTTTCAAAACTGTGGGAATAAATTCAATTTATTATTACTTGGTATACTTGTAGTTGTGTACGCAGCAGTACTGACTTCTCTCGCATTTATTTGAGGTACTATTCAGTACAAATAAGGTTATTTACCCATCAACAGTAGTGGTTCAAACCAGAGTATAAACTTCGAACTTCATCGTAGGGAATTTGTATAGTGCCGTGGAGTTTTGAGGTAACTGTTAAGTATAAACGCAGGACAGTATTCAAGACCAACTACATCATTTACTCAAGTAAATAATGTTATTGTGCTTCATTGTTCTATATTTGGATTCTGTTATGTGGTATGAGTGTCTGAGTTCGTATACTGGATGTATTCACAGGGGAAGAAATGAGACAGTACTGCAACGGCAAACTTTATCACTGCAGATGGCTATTATTTGAACAAATGTGAGAACAATGATAAGGAGTTTTTTGAGTGACCGTCTGATCAGTAATAGAGACCATTCATCGTTGCGTTAGCGAGGCACTGCAACGAGCTACAACAGCGTTGACAGCTGTTTATTTTTCTTAAATTAAATTCACCCTGAGACATTTAATTGTCTAATTTATCTACGATAACGTTGGAAGCTGAAGAAGTGATTGTAAAATTTGTACTGTGGCCGGGACTGGAACCAAGGTCTTTTTGGTTAGTAGGCAGATATGCTGACCATTACACCACCACAGCATTATGGTCATCAGAACTGCACGAACTACCCGTCAAATAACCTCCCCAACACAATCTCCAGTTCACAGCTCCCCTTATATTGTCACTATTACCAGGACTCTCCGACACTGGAATAGCACCCCAGCATTGGACGTAATGGGGAAGTATCTCGGTCACTAAAAACAATGTTTAATGAGACAAAGAGGCAAAAAAGAACCTGTGCATTGATAGCTAGTATCAAAGCAGTGTAATCTCTTGGTAGATATACTGCTGTTGATCTAAAGAGTTGGTCTATTGTATTTAATTCTATCATGACTGGAGGGAGGTAGCAACCCAACAAATACCTTGAGATAAAACACAGATCTGTTAGATCCAGAGCATTTGCTACAACTTTGTCATTCGTATTTTCCCGTAGTTTTGTTAAAACCATCTGGTCTAAATCCTGTTCGTATAAGACAATCGCACGGAGGACATCGTGTGCCTCCAGGGATGAACTTCTAATTTTTAATTGTCATGGTTCTATGTTATAGACTTCACTCAATGAGATGGGAGTAAATCAGAGAACTTTTCAAGCTCGATACTTTGCTCCGAAAAATCTCCCCAGTGTCGTTGTTAAAAGTTGCTGTACTGGTGAAACTTAAGCACTATGGAACTTAGCAGCCTTAAAAACTACCGTTGCTATTGGAACGACGATAAATATTGCCAGTACTATTAATATGAGCGAGACTGATGTTTCATTTTTGCCTGGTATCATACTGATACCAAGCAATGTTCATGCGTTGATGCCTTGATGCCTTTATCGTCAGTGAAGGCTGCGTACCACCAGAACACCGCTGTGTTAATGGATCTGCGAGCGCCTTTTCATCGACAACCTAGCTCATACCATTAATATGGCAACCGAGGGTAAACCCACTGTTCTGCTCTCGCTTTAAACAAATACTACTAAGGATTGGGTCATGGAAGTAAGTGGTTTATACTGAACCATGTTTCTGAGATTAGCGGATCACATGGTTTTATTCCGATGAGACATGTAGTCCTCTCAAAAACCGCTGTACGTCGGTAAAAGAACTTGGTAATTTAAGACAAGCTCGGTACCTCAATTGCGAGAGCGCACGAACTGCACTGATCTCTGGCATCCGCTTTCCAGTGCGCCTTACCGAGATAGCCACCAACAACGCTTGTAACAAAAAAGGATAAGTAGTGCTCCTAATACGCGCTGGGGGGTGGGGGGCACAGAGGGCGGATGATAATTTATATTAACCGGATTTAAATAAGAAATGACTAAGAGCGAGTAGGATACGCTCACTGAGGGTTCGATACAAAGTTAATTATGTGTGTAGATAGTTCATCTATCCCAGGAATCGAGAATCTCTGTCTTTACTATCTAGCGTATGCTAGAAACGAGCTCATAGTGGTCTCCCACAACTGCCATTTCAGTCTGTTATCGATATCAATACTGCTAGATATCGGTCCCAGTAATTCCAAGACCGCATCAAAATCTCTACAGCAGTTCCTGAGAGTAGCTCTGACGTACAAAAAACAGCGAACTTGCGTGTAACGTAGTGGTGTGTAACGCAATTATATCGTGAGTAACGGCATGGCGTTATCGAGTTTAATAACGTTAGATTTACCTAAAAAGCTTTAAGAGTTTTCACATAACAGGATCGGAGGCATTACAACACGTCCTTGAAGGCCTTCTGAACTATCCTTCGTGTCCAGCTGAAACGTCCCCTTAGAAAAATAATACATGACTGTGCTTAAACTGACACACAATATTTTTTAGCGCAACGCAATCTGACTTTCAGTAATCCCTACAAGAGAATGGCCCTGACTAAATTAACCTATACGTTTCACAAATCACTTACCTCACAAAAATCTTCGTTACTCGAACTACTGCAATAGAGCGAGCGCCAATACTGCCAGCTAAATAAAAGATTCTAACTACTGAAGTCATAACTACTGATAGGCATAGTTAGCAAATGAAAGATTTTGATAGAGAACAAACAATGTATTTACCTTAATAGTGTTCAAAAGCCATAATATGATATGATATCCAATATTACAAATTTACTCTTTCTGATGGACACACGTCCAGGTCGTCCGCTCTCAAAATTCCGCCATCTCTCTCCCCACATCCACACTGCTGGCGGCTCACCTCCAACTGCGCAACGCTACGCGCTGTTAACAGCCAACTGCCCAACACTACAATAGCGATTATTGCAACAATGCCGACCAGCCTCAGACTGCACACAGCACAGTCAGTGATTTTCATGTAGAGCGCTACGTGGCGTTACCAATAAAAATACCTAAACAGCCTACTTACATAGCCCCCTTGCTCCCCACAAAAAAATTTACAAATTGTTTTGGGCAGAGGCCAATAAGATTTGAAAAAAAAGTTTCATAGTTACAATAACAAAGATATCAAATGTACACACTTATTGATACACTGTTGGTCAAAAGCAAAAATTGTTATTATAAAGACAGTCCTGATCATTTATCACAATAGTAATTACAGTTTTTTTCATAAAGTCTCATTAGTAAAAGAAATTACGCACGGAAGTAGTGGATTTCCATGCAGTCTTGAAGAAGTAGTGTTGTCCTTCGAACAGAAAGACAGTGCTGACTCTTGACATGCAGACAGGTAATGGGCCACAACAGAGCAAACCCACATAAGAATCAGTCGAAGTTGAAGAATATTGGTAGGTAGGTCATCACAGAGCAGACCACTGTAGTCTTGTTAGAGATTACGGTATTGGTGGGACACCAGAGGTGCAGACCCACTGTATTCCTTGTAGAAATAATGGTATTGGTGGGCACCAAAGATGCAGACCCACTGTAGTCCTTGTAGAGACGGCAGCAGCCATCTGTTGCGACTGTGCAGGTGCACAATCACCATCAAAGAGTCTTGTGGACAATATAGCAAGTCCATAAACCACCACTTGTGCGCTCACAAAGTTTTTAGAATTGTCCTTAGAACCAGCAATGCTGTGAACCAGTCCCTTGCTGAACTATCAATACACGTGCAAACACTAACGGTCCCAACTTCTCACATATTGTGCATATACTATGACCAACAGAAACGTGTGCACTGAAATGAATGCTTACAAGTTACTTAATTTGCTGAACTGGTGTCCATTACAATTTTATAACATGAGTATACAATTACAAAGATACAGAAAACATCATTAAAAACATAATAATACAGATAGCATTTGTAGTAATACAGGCTTTACGAAACAATAGAAATAAACATATACACCAGTGTTACAGGAATTATGACATAAGTAAATATATAAAATAATGAGAATAGTTTTCGAAAAAATAATTTCACACATGAGCATTGAAACAGAACAGAAATAATAATGTCTATAAACATCTTTACAAATAAAATAACATATTATTAATGCAAATTATATTTGAGGATAACAGTATTCCTCATCATAGTGAATGTAGCTTAGTATTAGAAAAATTATACAAACATAAATCGTATTAGCTAAACACATAAAGACAGGAAAAACACAAATACACAAGAGTACACAAACACATAGCAGAATAACACAGGAGGAAAGGACAGGATTTGTTTTCAGTGTAACATTTGGTACTGCAGTCCAACTCAAAATTTCATTCCATAGATCTTTTGTCTTATTTCAACATTTGTTTCCACCAAAGAAATCCCATCCAAGCATGCTTTCTGTATTTATATGTTCACATATTTCTTGCCTCATTATTTATTTTCCATTATCTTACCTCATCATTTATTTCCAAGAAAATCCTACCTAAACCTGTTGTCCCTAAACCCTACTTTTTTGTTCATATCCTCTTTCGAAATACTTTTTTGGCCAAACCATTTTCTTATAGCTTCTCAGTGCATTTCTTCCAATTCATCACAACTCGTTCTCTTATATAGCCTACCCTATCTTAAGCTAACTTAAATCTACTGAGCTCAGATGCTAAACTAAGGGACGAGGCAATGCAGCAGCACAAAACAATTAACACAAACAGCAATGACAAAAAAATGGAAATTGGCAAAGCAAGCAGCAGTAAATGAAATAACTTATATCTAAACATGACAAACCCACAAGCAGAAAAAATAGTACACTAAAGACAACAATGCGGATAAGGGAAATGGATATTCACATCTTACTGTCTATGTAATTAAAGTGGTGCACCACAAAAACATATTCAACAAAAAATTACCAAGTACTTGAAAAGAAAATTATATATGCAGTTACTGTTATTAGTACCTTCTTTTGTTCTTTCCTTTCCAAGTGCTCCTTTTTCGAAGAATGTGGGTCATAAAATAATTATTTAATAGATCTGTTGACAGAAAGTGTTCACATTAGCAAATGGATTTAATTTTATTTTATAAAACCAATGCTGCAACACAGCTGGAAACCAGATTTCAAATGAAATAAGCAACGATGTACAAAGTAAGCATAAAAATATCATTCAATAGTCATGTGGCATTTCATAAGTTAGTAGAAATTCTCTCAACTCTCGAAGAAAGACGCATGTCATATCCAGGTGTGCAGATGTAAGTATTTTTCCAAGTAATGAGCTTGTCGTTTTTCGATGCTTTCTAGAAATGAATGTCAATAGCGAGGTTAATGGCCTCTCCTTTTTTTTTTTGTTGTGCCTCTGAAAGGCATGGCTTTTTTTTCCAGGTGACTGTCGCATAGCTTGGCGCCTACAGCGCATTACGTCAAGGTCACTTACCTTTCTTACTGAAATATTTATGACACCAGTTTGCACTGCAGTGACAGTCTCATATAAAAATTTCACAGGTCGAGAATTTGCATTGCAAATGTGTAGAAACAAAATCCTATAAATATAACAGTGTCCAAAAAATATTCGTCGGCATTGTGATACATTCACACATTTACGCACATTTCATAACTCTTAAAGTACGATTCTTGGTTTCCAACATCCTTTTTCACAAATCAGAGTCCCTATCCACTACTCATTACTCCTTACCTTATTACACATATACATATTTGTCGACACTTCTTCAATATTTCATCATAATAAATATGTAGCATAATCAAATTCCCCATATAACATCAGCTTATTGATCATAAACATACCTCAACAGCATAATACACATCGTCATCGTAATAATAATATCTTAAAACCTCAGTGAAATCACAAAAACGTCGTAGCTTTCTGCAATAATTTCAAGACCTTCAATAAAATCATGTACCTCAAACGTACTTTAAAAATCATGATCCCGTACCAAATACATCATTCAAAGCCTCATAGTATCAGAATGGTTCCGAAAAATATGAACAGTTCACAAAGTACAGACAAAACACAATTTCACAAGTGTGAAGTTATCCAGCTGTGTAATTGCGTAAACATCTGTCACTGACGTAATAAAAAATGTTTGTATCTCTCAGTTAAAGGATCAGATAGCTGTGTAACTCTGTCTTACAGAAATATGGTACCGATGTGTAAAGTTGTAAAAGCAAATACCATATTAGCTAGGGCTCCTTGTGCTTGCCAAACACATGATACACAAAGTAAGAGTGTACCCCCTGAGGATTAATGTAATTACACCCTCAGGTGTTACAGATTACAGCGATGGAATGAAATCTATCATGGCAAACCTTTGTATCATTGTAATTCAAAAATCTTTAAACATAAATATTTTAAGTACAAAATCATCACTCAAATAGTGTACTGTAGCGCTAAACTGTGCGTCTTGTAAGACAATCTCTGTCATTACTTAAGGGTAAAAAATGTGCCAAGTGCCGTAATTATCGTCGTCCGTAAGCAAAGTTCTGTAGAAGTCAATGTACTTACCTCGTAATAAACAAAATGAATTGCTATGCGTATAGATATCGTAATTGTTACGCTTATTGCCGTGATGAAGTAAGTACTGTACTGTAATGTACTGTTGTGGTACAGAAAAGGCTGTCTCATTGTAGCTATACCACAAAAGTTACTACTAAAACATGTATTCCTTTCTAGAAAATTCAGAAAAACTGTGCAGATATAAAACAGATACACCGCAAAAGCAACCATGTAAATTGTGTCACACATTAGTAGCGTCGTGATATAATCTTGTAGCTGTCACATAAACTAACCACTGTGTCATCTGGTATCTCTCAGAAAGTACTTTAAATCCAGAATGTATTTTCAAGTAAACCAAAATGTTGCATTAAAATCTCATTAGCAGTACCTGTATATGTTCTAAGTATGTAAGACTTATAGTTGTTATGTAATCGTGCAACTAACAAGCGAGAATGTACACACACAATAACACTGTGTCGTCTGTTCACTATAACAATGCATTCGTAATTACTGTCTAAATATGATCCCTAGGTTCTAGACTGGATAGTGTATTTTAACACATAGTTACATGTTAACAGTTTCTCAGTGTGACGAAGAGTACTAGTACTGTGAAGTGAAAATTTTATAGCAAAGACCAAGTTAAAAAGCAGATTATCTCTCAATGAACGGTTTTACATCTGAAATGTGGTGTAATCCTTTTACCCTTTCTAGTGCGCAGAGTTTCAACTTCAAATCAATTATCATGTTGTATACGTCGGTAAGGAATACTGGAATTTTTCTCAAGGTTAGCGTCTATGCTATTTTTCTCTGAGCCAGCCTGAGCACGTGACTGCCTGCGGTGCGAGTCATTGTCTGTCTCCTTGTTGGCGCGCGTCGTTATTGGGATTAGGAGACCTAACTTCTACAAATTCACCTTGTCGAGAGGTACCTGCCCTGTTTGAATCCCGCCAGTTCTGATGCAATTCGGGTCTGTCGTTACGATTATATCGTCTGTCGTCATGTCGGTAGATTCCATAACTGCTTTCTGGTCGGTCATGTGGTGGAGAACTTCTCCCTGAGTCGTAACTGCGCCGAGGACCTTTGTGTCTGAAGTTATTCTGTCTCCCTTGATAATAATTGTTTTGGCTCCCATATCGTCTGTTTCTATGGTTGTCTCTGTCACATTCTTTACTATGGAAATGCGATCTTTCTCTGTAATTATTATCTTTATCTGTAATTATTACTACTCTGCCAACGGTTGCCATACGGGTGGTGTCTGTTTCGGTCACGATTTGCGTTGTAAGAATATCCTTATCGTGTCCAGTTATTATTTCTTTCATCGCAGAATTGTGACGTATGTGACCTGTAATTGTTGTGTTCCTGTTTTCGCATCCCGCGATTGTCAGTGTCAATTTCCAATTCTGAAAAGCTTCAATGTCGTCTTTGCAACGTCCTGCCAAAATAATATGTCGTAAATGTTCAGGCAATTTGATTAAGCAAATGCAGATGAGTTCTGAGGGGCTGTATGGGTTTGAAAGATACTGATTCTTATGTAACATGTCTTCAAAACAGTTGACAAGACTGGAAAATTCAGATTGTTCGAAATGTTTCATCATTATGATGCTATGTTTTACTCGGTCTTGAGTAGTTTGAGACCAATATGCTGAGAGGAAGGTATGATAAAATTCTACTTCACTGTGACAATCGTGAATGACCGATCGCATTCTTACAACTGGTTCATTCTCTAAATAGCCACACATAAATTCTAATCTGTGCTCTAATGACCAGTTGGGAGGAAAACAATGAGAGAACTAATGGAGCCACGCTTATGGCTGAATGTCGTTGCCAGAATTCTTAAATGTTTTGAATTTATGTGTAGTAATGAACAGCTTATAGACAAAATCATCGTGTCGGCGAGTCGCATATCGGTCATTGTTACGTCTTGTCGGCGGTTCCATCTCAAAATTCGGTGAACCTTGCCATAATTTCCTAAATGCCCTGTGTTATTATTTTGCAGCTTTTCCGTACTTCTAAGTCCCTCTTCCCGTGTTGGAGCGCGAGTATCCTCTGAAATATGTAATTTTTGTATTACTTGTGCCAACTGATTTTGTACTTCCCGGATTTTTTTTTTATGTTGTGTATTAATTTGATTCTGGTTTTGTTTGAATTTCTTAATTTGTTCATACTCTTCTATGACAGTGATGGCTACAGGTCTTGTGTCATTCAGATCATCATCTACCTTTGTAGATAAGTTAGTGAACTGATCCGAAAGTTCGGCTACTTTTTCCCATAGTGAACTTATTTCCTCAGTGTGTTTTTCTGAACCAAGTTTCAGAGTGTCCGTTTGTGTTCAAATCGTATCTACTGTGTCCTTTAAGTTTTCCTGAGTTTTTGCAAGTTGCGTAACCGAATGGGTAGATGCAACTCAGTCAATTTTAGCTTGCAAGGTCTCGTGATTTTTATGAACAATAGTTTGCAGTTCTTTTATGGCTGCTTCGTGATTCTGTAATGCATTTTCATGCCGCGAAAAAATAGGTTGAAAATGCTCACAAATTTGTGTTTTTACGTCATTACAGACTTTTTGACATTTCGATTCGATGTTATGTAACTTAGTAGTTAAATTTTCACGTGTTTGTTCAAGCGTGGTGTCTAACTTTCGAAGATTTTGTTCCATTGTGTCTAACTTTTGATGCTTTTGCTGTGTTTGTCTCTGATTTTCTTCCATTGTGTCTAACGTTTGAAGCTTTTGCTGTGTTTGTCTCTGGTTTTGTTTCAATGTGTCTAACTTTTGAAGATTTTGTCCCATTTGTTTTATTAATTGTAGTAACAATGCACTGGTGTTTGAAACATGTTTCCAAGTGCTTTTCGGCAGTGCATTTGCACCGGAAACATTCACATTTTGGCAAGCAGAAAATGTGTCTTGACTAATCTGAGAAAACCGTGAGGTCCCAAAACCGGAATCTACAGTATTTGCGAGATTGTGTCCTGTCATTTCGGATTCCAGAGGCGAGCTGTTGCCGACCGATCGATCGATAATGCCTCCCTGTTCACTAATTATTTCACTGTCTACACCATTATTTGCAGCCCGCTCCATTTCCCTATGCACAATTTACAAATTACTACTTTGAACATTAGTTAATTCATTACACGGTGGCGCTAACGCACTGCTTTCGTCTTCAATGTCATTTCTCAGTTTACTTTGGAGTCTAGTATTACGTTTTTCACACGCCATTATTGTCACAATATTTCACACAATAATACAGAAAAGCACAATTTGAAGAGCAAAATAAGAAAACACATTAACATAGCATTGAAAATAATATCTCGTTAATTGCAAGTGCAGCTGCGAAATACTTGGTGCAAATCTACATGCATGCCACAACTGTTTTACTGTACAACAGTTAAAAACTACAACTACAAAGGAAATTCTCTCTAAAATTACGTGCTAGCAATAAACAATAGCTACACTAATTACACAAACTACAAGAAAAAATCAAAAGAGTCCACTGAGGTATCTTCGGCTAAGGGACGACATATGAAACGTCCCCTTAGAAAAATTATACATGACTGTGCTTAAGCTGACACACAATATTTTTTAGCGCAACGCAATCTGACTTTCAATAATCCCTACAAGAGAATGGCCCTGACTAAATTAACCTATACGTTTCGCAAATCACTTACCTCACAAAAATCTTCGTTACTCGAACTACTGCAATAGAGCGAGCGCCAATACTGCCAGCTAAATAAAAGATTCTAAATACTGAAGTCATAACTACTGATAGGCATAGTTAGCAAATGAAAGATTTTGATAGAGAACAAACAGTGTATTTACCTTAATAGTGTTCAAAAGCCATAATATGTATATCAGTCCATGATATTCGATATTACAAATTTACTCTTTCTGATGGACACACGTCCAGATCGTCCGCTCTCAAAATTCCGCCATCTCTCTCCCCACATCCACACTGCTGGCGGCTTACCTCCAACTGCGCAACGCTACGCGCTGTTAACAGCCAACTGCCCAACACTACAATAGCGACTATTGCAACAATGCCGACCAGCCTCAGACTGCACACAGTACAGTCAGTGATTTTTATATAGAGCGCTACGTGGCGTTACCAATAAAAAAACCTAACAGCCTACTTACACAACGAACTATATCGTTTCAAAACTATAATCAAGTCCAAATCCGAAGTCAGTATCGTAAATGAGGTACAGGAAAGTCAATTGCTGTCACCAACCACTCACGCCATGGACGGAAAGTGCAACTGTATAAACAGACATCGAATGTTCCGTAATATTCAAGCATTATGAAGATAAGGAATTTGAAGAACGTTTTAGTGATGATAAATATTAAATGACAAATACACTCTGCAGGGTTGCGTTTGGACTAGCGCCCCGCCACACGTCAGCCATATCGCTAACTATTACGCCTCACTACATGTACCACAGCTCCTTTCGATATACACCTGTGTATGAGACACCACAATGAAGATCTCGCTGAAGTAAGTAACTGTTCTGCCCATTGTACATTCTGTTCTGTCCATTTTTAAGAGGGGTTTCGTCGTTGGTCGCAGAGGACAGATCCATATTTTCAGTCCTAGTGTCAACCTTTACCCCTCTAGAATTCACCTTGCGATGTCCAACTTACCATTCGACCACACGTTAAAGACTATTGAAAAAGTCTCGAACGAAAAACAACCCACAGTTGCAGTAAGTTATGATAATTTCAACTGTGGGCTTTTTTCCATTCGAGACAATTTCGTAACGGTTGCTGTTGTCGCTGCCATGATGAAAATAACGACTATTGAAAGAGTTGAAGGGTTGAATTGGATTCAGCAAACACTAAAAAATCTCAAAAAGTAATGTTTTGTGTATCTCTACAATTTTATGACTTTCTGCACAGTGCTCAGTAATGTCTACATCTGTGGCATCAGTAAAATTTTTATACAAATATACTTCTCAGATTTGCCGTCGGATAACTTTGTGAGAGTCCCACAGTATTTTATCGAATAAACTGTTCGGCGTCTTCATATGCAGCAATGAAAAAAACAAAATACACCAACTGAAGATGTCGAACACTTCTTCCGAAGAAATTTTGTGGGACTGCAAAGTGTTATCTGAAGCTAACTCGTGAAGAGTATTTGCAACACATCCGTTTAGAAAGCTTCAAACGGCACAAAATGTTCATAGATTTAAGCTTACAAGGCAAGGGTCCTATTTGGAACGTCTGAAACTGAATAAAAATGGTTTTAAAATTCGTAGATGTGTCTGTTCTGCCACCCGTCAATGTCACTTAAGCTAAAGCTTTCCTCGGCTTTGCTCGGAAAGAAATTAAATATTTGCTTGAATAAATTTATGTTAACATATGGAGTACTTATTTCCCAAAGTAAAAGATGGTGTGCTTTTGTACATTCTTCACTTAGCCATTGTTACTGTACAAGTGCGGACTTTCAATGAAATGATTACACTGAGGTGACAGAAGTCATGGGATACCTCCTAATATCGTTTCGGACCTTCTCCTGCCCGATGTATTGCAGCAGCTCGTTGTAGCATGAACTCAGCAAGTCGTTGGAAATCCCTTGCAGAAATATTGAGCCATACCGTCTCTATAACCATCCATAATTATGAAAGTGTTGCCGGTGCAGAATTTGTACACGAAATGACCTCTCGAGTGTTTTCCATACATGGACGATGGTATTCATGTCGGGCGATCTGGGTGGCCAAACCATTCATTCGAATTGTCCAGAATGTTCTTCAAACCACTAGCGAACAATTTTGACCCGTTGACAAGGCATCCATGAATGACTGCAAATTGTCTCGAAGTATCCGAACATAACTATTTCCAGTCAATAATTGGTTCAGTTGGACCAGAGCACCACGTCCGTTCCATGTAAACACTGCCCTCACCATTATGAAGCCACCACCAGTTTGCACAGTGCCTTGTTGACAACTTGGGTTCATGGCTTCGTGGGGTCTACATCACACTCGAACCCTACATCAGCTGTTACAAGCAGAACTCATCTAACCAGGCCACGTATTTCCATACCTCTAGGATCCAACCGATGTGGTAACATGCCTAGAAGACGCGCTGGAGGCGATATCGTGCTCTTAGCAAAGGCACTATCGTTGGTTGTCTACTGCCATAACCCGTTAACGCCAAATTTCGCACCACGGTCCTAACCTATAGGTTCGTCGTAAGTCCGACATTGATTCTTGCGTTTATTTCACGATTTGTTGCTTTTCTGTTAGCACTGATAGCTCTACGCAAGCGACGCTGCTCTCGGTCGGTTCAAATGACTGAGCACTACGGGACTTAACATCTGAGGCCACCAGTCCCCTAGAACTTAGAACTACTTAAACCTAACTAAGCTAAGGACATCACACACATCCAAGCCCGAGGCAGGATTCGAACCTGCGACCGTAGCGGTCGCGCGCTTCCAGACTGTAGCACCTAGAACCACTCGGCCACCCCGGCCGGCTAATGGTGTAACAGATATCTCATTATTTGAAAACCAGCTATATTCGTAACATGTTGTTTTGTAGGGCGGTCAACCACAGCCAAACCTCGACATTTTTTCAAAGAAAGTTCCGTGCTGGCTGTATGAATGATTTTTATTAAATCTGCGACCGGTTTCGCACCACTTATCTGTGCATCATCAGGCAATCTGTACAAAAAATAATATAATAAGAGCTCATATAAACTATTCTATCCTCCAATTCTGAAGTGTAAATTAAACTTTTGAATAGCCAGTTTTTTGAATGAAACAAGAAAGTACTCACATACGCTATTTATAACATAGTAACGTTGAACATTGCCCTGTAGCCAGTCCCCACCATTCTCGTTCAATAAACCGTCATCTGTTGAAAACGGTAGTTAAAATTTAAAAATATTTTTTTAAAATTTTTTAATGATGGGAGCGGCAATGACCTATAAAATAAAAATAAAATACAATACTGATAAAACTCCCTTAAACACGAAGGAAGAAGAGCGGAACATTAGCATGAACAAACAGCGGAATTAGGGCCGTGTAAACATATCAGAACATACCGTGCAAGTTGAGAGGAGCTGCGAGGCAGCGGACACGGTCTGACTGACTGGCCGAAAATTGGAAAGCGCTCACGCAGTGGCGCGAGAATCGCCAGAGGCCGGATGATGTGTACAAGGTGTGAAGAGTGGGGGGTGCTGAACATTTGATAAAAAATTTCTTAAGTCCTTTGTTTTAAAAAAAATACGTCTAATACCATACTATGTGTCCAATATAAAAAAAAAATGGGCTGTTGGTTCAAACTATAAGAATAATAAATATGGTTCTTAATGCGTAAGGCCCGGAGTACACCTAAAAGTATATTGGACAGAACCTACTAACAAGTAAGCTATAGAGGTAAGGCTACCTGTTTAAGTAATCAAAATTTTCTTAGACCCTTGTGCCTCATATCGGTCTGGGCATTAAGTGAGGAGCGAGGGGATTTCTTTAGAACTCTGAAGATATCAACCTCTCCCAGAACATTAAGGGTGTTGCCCTTACTTTCCAAGTGTAACACCATCATGTTGTACTGGATACCGGTGATATGGCGATCCGTTTCCCGCAAATGCGCACCTACGGCCGATTTTGAGCCTGGGTCGCTGATGTGCTCCTTAAAGCGGGTCTCAAAACTTTTTCCTGTCTGGCCTATGTATTCCGCATCACAATCTTCACAGGCGATACTATATACCCCCGACGACTTTAAACTATTCCATGTTGCAGCCTCCTTGTGCCTGAACTTCTGTCCATTGTTTTTAGGAACATAAAAATCCGGATTTATTCCCTTAGAGCTTAAGCATTTGCCGATTCTGCTTGAAATGTTACCATAGAAAGGTACCCTGTTCCATTTATGCCCAAAAGTTAATCCGCTATTTGCTGACTGTAGGGAAGTGAATTTTCTGGGTGTGAGTCGGGTGCGAGTAATGTTATGTTTCATGTTTATCTTCGGTAATACATCCATGTTAATCTTTCCAACAAAATCCACGTCGTATCCATTCGAAAAGGCGATAAACTGTATTACTTGAAATTCCCGATCCCTGGCTTCTTGAGATAATGGGACCGTATGCATCCTGTGTAGTAAAGCCCTGAATGTGGCCTTTTTGAATTGCAAAGAATAACGAGACGATCTATGTATCGCGACGTCAGAAATGTTGGTCTTTCTGAAAATATCAAAATTTACCGAGTTCCCATTGATTTTGACTAATAGATCTGAGAAGGGAAGGGTGCCATTAATGCTCTGTTCCATAGTAAATTGGATCCTCTAGTGTATTTTGTTTAGTTCACTTAGGAAAGCATTACAATACTGGAAAGAACCGTTATACGTCAAAATTATATCATCCACATATCTAGCCCAAAAAATTATGCTTTCAGAGTACCTGCCTAATTCGACCATCATATTATGCTCAAAAAACGTCATAAAAATGTTGGCAAGGCAATAAGACAGTGGAGATCCCATTGTCAAGCCCTGTTTTTGGATATATGTACTACCCCCCAATTTAAAATAGTTATAACGTAATACCAATTTGAGAAGTTGCAACACCTCTTCTATCTCTTCTAAAGGTCTGCCACTATTTTTCTTTAAATTTTCACTAATTATATCGTGGAGCTGATCGGTTGGGATGCTTGCGTACCCCTTGGGATTGTCAAGGCTAAAAGTCTGCTAATCAAATCCTCTCTAATTGAGATACTGAAATTTACCAGATGCTTGAAGTTACTTTTCAAATATTCAGCCAAATGTTTCTCAAGTTGAACACCTTTGCCATTCCTGGAGCTAATGATGGGTCGGATAGGCAAGCCTTTTTTATGGAGCTTTATTACACCACGAAGTCTAGGAGCCGATAGGTTCATCGGAATAATTGACCTCTTATTAAAAAGTCTGAGAAAGATACTTGTATTCCTTGTCAGATTTTTAATACTCGCTACGTATTTAGCAGTTAGGTCATACCTACTTTTCTCGATGTGGTTGGTGCCAATAAAATGCTCGACCTTTTCAACGTGTTGTTCCTCCGAACTAACTACAACCGATTTAGACTTATCTGCTTGCACTATAAACGAACCATTATCCCGGAGCATTTCATTGATCCTACATACTGTAATATTCTCCTCAGAGCCTATAAGAGAACTAGTACTAGGATGACCTAAGCTGTTAGAGTAATTCTGTACTATTTTGTTTACCCCTATAGCTACTTCATTACGCTGAGCCGTCGTCATCAACGTTACTATGTTATAAATAGCGTATGTGAGTACTTTCTTGTTTCATTAAAAAAACTGGCTATTCAAAAGTTTGATTTACACCTCAGAATTGGGGGATAGAATAGTTTATATGAGCTCTTATTATATTATTTTTTGTCCAGATTGCCTCAGGATGCACCGATATGTGATGCGAAACCGGTCGCAAATTTAAGAAAAATCATTCATACAGCCAGTGCGGAATTTTCTTTGAAAAAAAAAAAAAACCCAGATATATTCGATTTCAGCTGTTCGAGCTGTTTCACATCAGTTGTCCACTATGTTTCCTGTTGGCATATGTTTTGTACACCCAAATGAGACCTCAAACAACAATCAGAGAGTCACTAACGTTGGCCAAGGGGTTTTCAATTTTGCTATGCAAATTTGTATTAGTGTTTCCATTGTTTAAAAATAAGCTACACATATTGCTCGTCTAATTTTCGTGAGAGAATTAATTCTTTGATCTTGGCTGCTTGCGACAGTTTGCTCTTATTAGGCTATAATATAATTTTTGTAAGAATTTTGCTACCTTTCATTTACTTTTGTACCAACCCCAGAATGGAATCTTTTGGGATTACTGCATGACCGACATAAAATAAGATATTAATAATACAAAAATTTACTATATCATTTTCTGTTGCGTCTAGAAGACAAATGATTTCTTCTCTTGTAGTTCATAACCAACTTACTTCACACAAATTTCTGTGCTATATGAGATGGCATCGTGGTATGTCATCTCCCTGCGGATACACGTCTCAGACTGAATACGTTTGTGCAATAGAATAATGACTAAGAGGAGGAAGCAGACGGCAAACTATGTAGATGGATGTGGAGTTTTAATAAAGTGAGATCGGTGAAAACATCATCGTGATTCGAGTTTGGGATCACGAGATATTTGAACAGTGATTGAGCGTAATTGTCAGAATTGACAGTACCCGGCAGCGCCCATGCGAAGCCAGTGAAGTGCAGGAGAAGAAAGCACGCACGAAAAGCGTGAGGCTTAACGGCGGGAGTTTCGAGTGAGGAATTTGATAGTCTGGAAGACTGGCATAAGAACACTAGCAGGACCAAAAGTAAAGATATGGCGTAGTTTTCAGGGGTGGACATTCCCTCAGCTACGACATGGTGGAACACCGTAAGGCAGTGCCAAATAGAAAGGGATTAAGTCCATCATGTAGTTAGATAGTAGCAATTATTTCACACACCTTTCTGATAGTGTTTCCTCTAGAATTGTCGAGTTACACCATCATAATGTAAGAGGTATGAAAATTCCTAAAGTGGATTGTCTTACGTTACTGCAGCCCAGAAAGATCAGCAGTGGGTGTGAAGAGCTATTGTTCAGAGACAACACGCCGAATGTTGGAATTGGTCGGACATGTGACGAACAACAGCCTAATTCGTATGGGATAATAAGCTATGTTTCTGCTTGTATCGAGTTGACACGGTATAGGCAGTGAATTTCATTGGTGTAGAGAAAGTGTATTTTGATTTGTGCCAATCTACACTGATTTGGACGACCATGGATAATCACTCCAACTCCGGTCGTTAAGTGGGACAATGTAGCCTGTCTGACTGTTTGCTATCTAAGAGTTGTGACTATATCGTCACTAATGATTTGTTGGTCGCGATGGCAGCCTTAGATTACTTTTGAGTCTTGGAGAATATCATGTTACTTATTGCCAGCAGGTGCTAAACCACCCTGTCATTGTGATTTTAAGTACCGCGTGGCGGGTAGCATAAGTCATACGCCGCACAGAATAGCATTGTTGTGTGAGTTTAGGATCTTAAATTCATACACGAGTAACTGTTTTGTTCATGGCGATAGTACGTGTTAATTTGCAGTGGTTACGGTTGCATCAGCTCTGCGAATTCTAATAGACACACCTATAACATTACACGATTGATGTTACGAATGTAAGCCTACGAAATTGGAGGAGACGGCCTCAACAGTATACTAAGATTTTACCAGAATAGTTGCTCTTCATTTATGGATGTACCAGCAGGGTTAAGAGTAATTCATCATCAAAGACCATATGCTGGAGCGCAGCTTACTAAGAACTGTATTACAGATAAGGGCACGTAAGTTTGACAGGTCGAAGATGTGTGGATTGTCTTCCAAAATCCGTATCAATAGGTACATCTGCTTTGCTACTGGGTCGCGCACCACTGATAGACTTTCACTTCGTGGTACGGGCAGTTTGCCCATAGTAAGCAGATGGTTAGGTTTTGGGCTGTTTATCTCTCTCTCTCTCTCATGGGCATACTTCAAAGCTGGCAACATTTACTTCATTCATCTTGACCGGGAAATAAATTTTATCGTATAGAGAGATAAGAATCGTAGAAGATACTTCAATTTAGGAAATAAAATAAGTGTAAATTATAAATACGTAGTTTGCACTGGGTGCTTCTGGTGTAGCCTTTCTAAATAACGAGAAATGATGTTTGCCTAATAGTCTCTGCAGCGTAAAGTACACCTCTTGAAAGCAACACTCTCGCTGCATTACCGTACATTAACTTTTACTTTCCCATGCTCTCAGCTGAGCGAGAAATGGTCGGCTTGTGAGCGCTTTTTCACTAGAACTCAGCACTCGCACTCAGTGTCGACGACTTTTAATTTCTGCTCTTTACTCATCTAGGGAGAAGCCTAAATGTAAATTACTAGAATTTAATTAACGGTGGCACTTTTGTGTCCATATTTAAGATCATTATTTAATGTAGCCAGCTTTATGTAATAAGAGGTCCCTATTCCATTCTTCCAGTGTGTCGCACTGTGTATGGTAAATTTATCCACAGGTGGCTGGCTAAGAAATGAAGCTCCATACAGTCCGATAGTTGAATGGTTACAAATAGATTTATTCTAAACTGTTTGATTTATTTTCAATATCTTACAGTAAATAAACAATAGCTAGATGTTTTTTTCATGTAAAGTAAATAAGACACCGTACAAGCTGACACCAGAAACAGGCAAAATTATGTGTTGGAAGAAAAAAAAGTGCGTTCCCACGATCCGCCAAATGTGGTACATTTATCACTTACTTAAGAAAGGTAATACAGAAGACATAGAAAATTATGGGCCCATTTCCCTGCTGTCAGCATTCTCGAAAATAATAGAAGCAATTATGAAAGACAGATTAATGAATTACCTGCATAAATACAATCTTTTAAGCGAACCACAGTTTGGTTTCGGAAGTGGCAAGGATATGAAGTCAGTCATAGTAGAATTCACAAAAGTTGTACTTGAAGCTCTTGCTAAAGATGAGTGTGTCACAGGCATATTTTTGGATCTTTCTAAGTCGTTTTATACAGTCGACCACAAGATTCTATTAAATAAATTAGAAGCACTAGGAATAAGAGAGGTTGCTAATAACTGGATTCGATCATACCTGGCAAATAGGGAACAAAAAGTAGAGATAACACATACTTCAAATAGATCCAAACATTTAGTAAAACACTTATCAGAACCAAAATATATTAATCAAGGGGTAGCGCAAGGTAGCATATTAGCACTAATACTGTTCCTGATATACATTAATGACTTTCCCACTACCGTTACTCATGGTGAAAAAATTCTCTTCGCTGATGACAGCAATATTATAGTAACTGAGAAAACAAGAGAACTCCTTGCCGAGAAAGCAAATGAAACTCTCAAGGAAGGTTGTCATCGGTCAATATGTAAGTAGGCTGTTTATGTTTTCTTATTGGCAACGTTACGTAGCGCTCTGTATGAAAATCACTGGCTGTGCTGTGTGCAGTCTGTGGCTAGTTTGCATTGTTGTCTGCCATTGTAGTGTTGGGCAGCAGCAGCTGGATGTGAACAGCGCGTAGCGTTGCGCAGTTGGAGGTAAGCCGCCAGTAGTGGTGGATGTGGGGAGAGAGATGGCGGAGTTTTGAAATTTGTAAGACTGGATGTCATGAACTGCTATATATATTATGACTATTAAGGTAAAGACATTGTTTTTTCTCTATTAAAATCTTTCATTTGCTAACTATGCCTATCAGTAGTTAGTGCCTTCCGTAGTTAGAGTCTTTTATTTAGCTGGCAGTAGTGGCGCTCGCTGTATTGCAGTAGTTCGAGTAACGAAGATTTTTGTGAGGTAAGTGATTTGTGAAAGGTATAGGTTAATGTTAGTCAGGGCCATTCTTTTGTAGGGATTATTGAAAGTCAGATTGCGTTGCGCAAAAGAATATTGTGTGTCAGGATAAGCACAGTCTTGTATAATTTTTCAAAAAGGGGACGTTTCATATGTCGACCCTTAGCCGAGGATACCTCACTGGAATCTTCTGATGTTTTTCTTGTAGTTTGTGCAATTAGTGCAGCCTTTGTTTATTGCTAGCGCGTAATTGTAGAGAGAATTTCCTTTGTAGTTGTAGTTTTTCATTCTTGTACAGTAAAACAGTTGTGGCATGCATGTAGATTTGCACCAAGTATTTCGCAGCTGCTCTTGCAATTAACGAGATATTATTTTCAATGCTATGCTAATGTGTTTTCTTATTTTGCTCTTCAAATTGTAGTTTTCTGTGTTGTCGTGTGAAATATTGTGACAGTAATGGCGTGTTGAAAACGTAATACTAGGCTCCAAAGTAAACTGAGAAATGACAGTGAAGACGAAAGCAGTGTGTTAGCGCCACCATGTAATGAATTAACTAATGTGCAACATAGTAATTTGTTAATCGTGCATAGGGAAATGGAGCGGGCGGCAAACAATGGTGTAGGCAGTGAAACAATTAGTGAACAGGGAAGCATTATCGATCGATCGCTCTGCAACAGCTCGCCTCAGGAATCCGAAATGACAGGACACAATTTTGCAAATACTGTAGATTCAGGTTTTGCGACATCACCGTTTTCTCAAATAAGTCAAGACACATTTTCTGCTTGTCAGAATGTGAATGTTGCCGATGCAAATGCACTGCCGAAAAGCGTAGAGGAACAGATTCCAGACACTAATGCATTGTTATTACAGTTAATGCAACAAATGGGACAAAGGCTACAAAAGTTAGACACAACGCTCGAACAAAATCAGAAACAAATGGGACAAAATCTTCAAACGTTAGACACAATGGAACAAAATCTTCAAAAGTTAGACACTGTGGAACAACACCAGAGTCAAACACAGCAACAGTTAGACACAATGGAACAAAATCAGAGACAAACACAGCAAAAGCTTCAAAAGTTAGACACCACACTTGAACAAACACGTGAAGATTTAACTACTGAGTTACATAACATTGAATCGAAATGTCAAAAAGTCTGTAATGACGTAAAAATACAAATTTGTGAGCATTTTCAACCTATTTTTTCGCGGCATGAAAATGCATTACAGAATCACGATGCAGCCATAAAAGAACTGCAAACTATTGTTCATGAAAATCATGAGACCTTGCAAGCTAAAATTGACTCAGCTGCATCTACCGATTCGGTTACGCAACTTGCAAAAACTCAGGAAAACTTAAAGGACACAGTAGATACTCTGAAAATTGGTTCAGAAAGATACATGGAGTAAATTAGTTCATTATCAGAGAAAGTAGTCGAACCTTCGGATCAGCTAAATAATTTATCTACAAAGGTAGATGATGATCTGAATGACACAAGACCTGTAGCCTTCACTGACACTGAAGAGTATGAAGAAATTAGAAAATTCAAACAAAATCAAAATCAAATCAATACTCAGTGCAAAAGAGAAATTCGGGAAGTACAAGATCAGTTGGCACAAGTAATACAATAATTACATATTTCAGAGGACACTCGCGCTCCAACACGGGAATCGGAACTTAGAAATTCGGAAAAGTCACAAAATAATAATACAGGGCATTTCGGAAATTATGAAAGAAATTGGCAAGGTGCACCGAATTTTGAGATGGAACCGCCGACACGACGTAACAATGACCGATATGCGACTCGCCGACATGATGATTTTGACTATCAGCTTTTTATTACTACACGTAAATTCAAAACATTTAAGTATTCCGGCAACGACATTCATCCACAAGCGTGGCTTCATCAATTCTCTCATTGTTTTCCTCCCAACTGGTCATTAGAGCACAGATTAGAATTTATGTGCGGCTATTTAGAGAATGAACCAGCTGTAAGAATACGAGCGGTCATTCACGATTGCCACAGTGAAGGAGAATTTTATCATGCCTTCCTCTCAGCATATTGGTCTCAAGCCACACAAGACCGAGTAAAACATAGCATCATAATGATGAAACATTTCGAACAATCTGAATTCTCCAGTCTTGTGAAATATTTTGAAGACATGTTGCACTAGAATCAGTACCTGTCAAACCCATACAGCCACTCAGAACTCATCCGCAATTGTTTAATCAAATTACCTGAACATTTACGGCATATTATTTTGGCAGGACGTTGCAAAGACGACATTGAAGCTTTTCAGGGACTCTTACAAGAATTAGAAATTGAAACTGACAATCGCGGAACGCGAAAACAGGAACACAACAATTACAGGTCACATCCGTCGCAATTCCGCGATGAAAGAAATAATAACTGGACACGACAAGGCTATTCTCACAACACAAATCGTGATCAAAACAGACAACACCCGTATGACAACCGTTGACAGAATAATAGTTGCAGAGAAAGATCGCTTTTCCATAGTAATGAATGTGACAGAGACAACCATAGAAACAGACAATATGGGAACCAAAATAATTATTATCAAGGGAGACAGAATAACTTCAGACGCAACGATCCACCACGCAGTTACGATTCCGGAAGAAATTCTCCACCACATGACCTACAAAACGACAGACCTGAATTCCATCAGAACTGGCGAGCTTCAAACAGGGCAGGGCCTTGTTGAATTTGTAGAAGTTAGGTCTCCTAATCCCAATAACGACGCGCGCCAACAAAGAGACAGACAATGACTCGCACCGCAGGCAGCCGCGCGCACCAACTGGGCTTGAGAAAAGTAACACAGAAGGCAACCTCGAGAAAAATTTCAGTATTCTTTACATTCAGAAAGTCTCCTTTGAAAACTTCATCACCACATCTATAAAGGACATTGCTCATGAACAAGATAAAGATCCGATTTGGAAAGACATCAAAAGCAAATGGCATGAAAAGACAGACACACAGATTCGGCATTATTATCTGGTTAGAAACAACATACTGTTCAAACGCTGCACTGTTGATGACAAGCTATGGGTACTTTGCATTCCTGACGATTTCATTAATAAGCTCATTTGGTACATTCATTTCAGCTATGCACATTTTGGTCCACGAAAATGCTATCATATTCTTCGGACGACTTGTTATTTTAACAATATGGAAAAGAGAATTCGAAGAGTCTTGTCTACTTGTACACTTTGTCAAAAGGCGAAACCATCTACTATCTCACATCGTGCTCCATTGTTTCCTATTATCCCTTCTAAATTAAAAGAACTTGCTGCTGTAGATGTCTTGGGACCACCTGTCAGAACATCGAATGGATTTTCGTACGTTCTAGTCGCTGTTGAACTTACTTCAAAATTTGTTTCTTTCACTCCGTTACGTAAAGGCACTGGACGGTCTGTATCCAACGACTTTGCTAAAAATTTCTTACGTGAAGTTGGCCGTGTTGCTAAAGTCATTTCAGATAACGGACCTCAATTCAGATCTGGTGTTTGGTCACGCATGCTTCGGAATCATAAAATCAAACCTGTTTTTATTTAATTGTACTCACCACATTGTAACCCGTCTGAACGGATTATGAAAGAAATCAATAAGCTTTGCAGACTTTATTGTTACAGAAAGCATCAGCATTGGGACAGATATTTACAATTATTTCAAAATTTACTGAATGAAATGCCTCATGATTCCACTGCTTTACCACCTATTTTTGTACTGAAGAATGAAGAACCACCGAACAGAATCAGAGAGCTTGTACCTTTCCCGAATATACGTTAACTTCGACACAAAGACATAATTGATTTGGCTCTTAAAAATATAAAATCTGCAGCAGACAAAAGGAGAAAACTACACGGTAAAGCAAATGCAAAGAAATTATATATTGGTCAGAAAGTTCTCATTAAAGCTCATTCATTGTCACATAAGAAGAAACACTTGAGTCACAAATTCTTTCTAGTTTACAATGGACCTTACAGAATCTGACGTATACCACATGATAATTGCGTTGAAGCTGAAACTCTGCGTACTAGGAAGAGTAAAGGTTTACACCACATTTCACATGTAAAACCGTTTATTGAAAGATAATCTGCTTTTTAGCTTTGTCTTTGCCATATAACTTTTCACTTTACATTACTAGTATGTTTGTCAGACTTAGAATCTGTTAACATGCAACTATGTTTGAAGTTAAATATCCATTCAAGAACCAAGAGAATTTATTGAAACAGAAATTACGAATGCATTGTTATAGTAACAGACGTCACAGTTTTATTGTGTGTGTACATTCTTGCTTGTTAGTTGCACGATTATGTAACGACTATAAGGCTTACATACTTAGAACATATGCTGGTACTGCTAATGAGATTTTAATGCAACATTTTGGTTTACTTGAAAATACATTCTGGCTTTAAAGTACTTTCTGTGAGATACCAGATGACACAGTGGTTAGTTTATGTGACAACTACACGGTTTTATCACGATGCTACTAATGAGTGACAATTTACAATGTTGCTTTTGCGGTGTTTCTGTTTTATATCTACAGGTTTTTCTGCATTATTCTGGAAAGTAAAGCATGTTTTAGTAGTAAATTTTGTGGTATAGCAACAATGAGACAGCCTTTTTCGTGGCACAACAATACGTTGCTGTACAGTACTTTCTTCATCACGCCAATAAGCATAATAACTACGATATCTATACGCAAAGCATTTCACTTTTGTTTATCATGAGGTAAGTACATTGGCTTCTGCAGAACTTAGCTTTCGGAGGACGATAACTATGACACTTCCACAGAGATTACGTTGCAACAAGACGCACAGTTTAGCGCTACAGGACACGTATTTGAGTGATTAATTTTATACTTAAAACATTTACTTTTAAAGATTTTTGAATTACAAAGAAAGTTTTCCGTGATACATTTCATTCCATTGCTGTAATAATTACATTAATCCTCAGGGGGGTACACCCTTACTTTGTTTATCATGTGTTTGGCAAGCACAAGGAGCCCAAGCTAATATGGTATTTGCTTATACAACTTTACACATCGCTACCATGTTTCTCTAACACAGAATTACACATCTATCTGATTATCTAACTGAGAGAGACAAACATTTTTTATTACGTCAGTGACAGATGTTTACGTAATTACACCGTTGGATAACTTCACACTTATGAAATTGTATTTTGTCTGTACTTTGTGAACTCTTCATATTTTTTCAGAACCATTGTGATACTATGAGAGTTTTGAATGACGTATTTGGTATGGGATCATGATTTTTAAAGTATGTTTGAGGTAGATAATACTTTTGAAATGAGCAGAGAATTTTTTTTTTTAGGTTTTAAAATATTCAGAAAGCTACGACGATTTTGAGATGTGATTGATCTGTTATGATGTTATTATTACGACAACGATGTGTATTATGCCGTTGAGGTTTGTTTATGACCAATGAGATGATGCTATATGAGGAATCTGATTATGCTATGTATTTATTATGATGAAATATTGAAGACGTGTTGATGTGTAATAAGGTAAGGAATAAGGAGTAATGGTTATGGACTCTGACTTGTGAAAAAGGATGTTGGAAACCAAGAATCGTACTTTAGGAGTTATAAAATGTGTGTAAATGCGTGAATGTATCACAATGCCGATGAAAACTTTTTGAACACTGTTATATTCATAGGATTTTGTTTCTACACATTTGTAACGCAAATTCTCGACATGTGAAATTTCTATATGAGATTGTCACTGCCGTCGTATTTATTTTGGTAAGAAAGTTAAGTGACCTTCACGTAATGTGTCGTGGACGCCCAGCTGTACCACCTGCCTGGAAAAAAGCCATTAGTGTGTGCCTTTCAGAGGCACAGGTGGAGAAAAAAAAGAAAGAAGCCATTATCCTCGCTATTGACATTTCTTTGCAGAAAGCATCACAAATATGACACGCTCATTGCTTGGAAACATGATTACTCGTACTTTGTGCTACTTACTGAAATGCTTATGAATTGATGGGGAAATATTCGTACATCTGCACACCTGATTATGACAAGTGTCTTTCTACGAGAATTGAGAGAATTTCTACTGACTTATGAAATGCCACTGCTGTTGAATGATGTTTTTATGCTTTGGTTTGCATAATTGCTTATTTCATTTGATATCTGTTTTCTAGCAGTGTTGCAGCATTGGTTTTATAAAATTAAATTAAATGCATTTGCTAATGTGAAGACTTTCTGTCAACAGATCTATTAAATAATTATTTCATGATCCATATTCTTCGAAAAAGGAGCACTTGGAATGGAAAGAACAATAAGAAGGGATTAATAACAGTAACTGCCTACATAATTTTGTTTTCAAGTACTTGGTAATTTCTTTTGTAGAATAAATTGTGATGCATCACTCTAGTGTTAAGATGTGACATAGGTATTAAAAATGGCCATTTTTACTGTAATATTTTTTCTGCTTGAGCTTTGTCATATTTAGATATAAGTTATTGCATTTGCTGCTGCTGTTTGCCAGGCATAGTGCTACTAAATATCACTTTGTATTACTCTGTTAAGCCAGTTTTACTACTGATTTATTTTTCTTGTTTGCTGCACATTGCCTTATATTAGTTGTAATATTACAATTGCTTTGCTAATTTCTATAATGCTGCTTGCTTTGCAAATCTGCATTCTTTTGTCATTGCTTTTTGTGTTAATTGTTTTGTACTGCTGCATTGCCTCGTCCCTTAGTTTAGCATCTGAGCTCAGTAGATTTAAGTTAGCTTAAGATGGGGTAGGCCATATAAGAGAACAAGTTGTGATAAATTGGAAGAAATGCATTGAGAAGCTATAAGAAAATGGTTTGACCAAAAAAGTAGTGTACAGTTGAGAAAAACTATTTTTGAAAGAGGATGTGACCAGAATACAGAAAGCATGCTTGGGTAGGATTTTTTTGGTGGAAATAAATGTTGAAATAAGAGGAAAGATCTACAGAATGAAGTTTTGGGTTGGACTGCAGTCCCAAATGTCACAATGAAAACAAACCCTGTCCTGTACCTTTGTGTTATTATGCTATGTGAATTTGTGTTTTTCCTGTCTTTATGGGTTTAGCTAATAAAATTTACGTTGTAGAATTTTTCTGATGTTTAGACATTATTTATACTGTCTTGTTTTAATACTCATGTGTGAAGTTGATGTTTCAAAAGTTATTCTGATCTTTTATGTATGTACTTATGTCATAATTCTTGTAACACTGATGTACATGTTTATTTCTATTCTTTTGTAAAGCCTGTTTTACTACAAAACTTATCTGTATTTTTATGTTCTTTAATGATGTATTTTGTACCTTTGTTATTGTATTCTTATGTTATAAAATTGTAATTGACACCAGTTCAACAAATTAAGTAACTTGTAAGTTACATTTCACTGCACACGATTCTGTTGGTCATAGTATATGGACAATATGTGAGAAGTAGGGACTGACAGTGTTTGCAAGTGTGTTAATAATTCGGCAAGGGACTGGTTAACAGCATTGCTGGTTCTAAGGACAATTCCAAAAACTTTGTGAGTGCACAAGTGGTGGTTTATGGACTTGCTATATTGTCCACAAGACTCTTCGATGGTGATTGTGCACCTGCACAGTCGCAACAGATGGCTGCTGGCTGTCTCTACATGAACTACAGTGGGTCTGCATCTTTGATGGCAAACCAATACCATTATTTCTACAAGGACTGCAGTGGGTCTGCTCTGTGATGACCTACCTACCAATATTCTTCAAAATTTCGACTGACTCTGCGGTGGGTTTGCTCTGGTGTGGCTCATTACCTGTCTGCATGTCAAGAGTCAGCACTGTCTTTCCGTTGGAAGGACAACACTACTTCTTCAAGACTGCATGGAAATCATCTACTTCCGTGTGCATTTTGTTTTACTGCTCAGACTTGAGAAAAAAAACTGCAATTTTACTGTGATGAGCGATCAGGACTGTCTTTATGGACTGTGAGAAAATTTTAGCTTTTGAAGAACACTGTATCAATAAGTGTGTGCATTTGATTTCTTTGTTATTGTAATTATAATTATGAAAAAATTTTTCAAATCTGTATTGGCCAGTGCCCAAAACAATTTGTAAAATTTTTTGTGGGGAGCATGGGGGCTATCTAAGTAGGCTGTTTATGTTTTCTTATTGGCAACGTTACGTAGCGCTCTGTATGAAAATCACTGGCTGTGCTGTGTGCAGTATGTGGCTAGTTTGCATTGTTGTCTGCCATTGTAGTGTTGGGCAGCGGCAGCTGGATGTGAACAGCGCGTAGCGTTGCGCAGTTGGAGGTAAGCCGCCAGTAGTGGTGGATGTGGGGAGAGAGATGGCGGAGTTTTGAAATTTGTAAGACTGGATGTCATGAACTGCTATATATATTATGACTATTAAGGTGAATACATTGTTTGTTCTCTATTAAAATCTTTCATTTGCTAACTACGCCTATCAGTAGTTAGTGCCTTCTGTAGTTAAGAGTCTTTTATTTAGCTGGCAGTAGTGGCGCTCGCTGTATTGCAGTAGTTCGAGTAACGAAGATTTTTGTGAGGTAAGTGATTTGTGAAAGGTATAGGTTAATGTTAGTCAGGGCCATTCTTTTGTAGGGATTATTGAAAGTCAGATTGCGTTGCGCAAAAGAATATTGTGTGTCAGGATAAGCACAGTCTTGTATAATTTTTCAAAAAGGGGACGTTTCAAATAAGCAATAAAGTGACATTGAACATAAAGAAAACTAATGCCAAGAATTTCTGTTTGAAGAGGAAAAATGACAATGTTAAATTAAATGTAGATGGCACCCCGATAGACTGTGTAACAAATGTAAAATTTCTAGGAATGAATACTGATTATCAGTTGAAGTGGTGTGAACACTCAAAGGTACTTGCAAACAGAGTGTTATCAGCATGTTATGCCCCTAAGATCCTATCATCAGTGTGTAATATGCAGTGTCTTTTAGTTACATGTTATTCACATGTACACTCTATTCTTAGCTGTGGCATTCTTTTATGGGGAACAAACCCACAACATATGAACACAATTTTCAAACTCCAGAAAAGAGCCATGAGAATAATAACCAAAAGACTAGCTGAGCTCATTGTACAGATCTGTTCAAAACACTGAGGATTTTAATTGATTCACATGAATACACTCCTGGAAATGGAAAAAAGAACACATTGACACCGGTGTCTCAGACCCACCATACTTGCTCCGGACACTGCGAGAGGGCTGTACAAGCAATGATCACACGCACGGCACAGCGGACACACCAGGAACCGCGGTGTTGGCCGTCGAATGGCACTAGCTGCGCAGCATTTGTGCACCGCCGCCATCAGTGTCAGCCAGTTTGCCGTGGCATACGGAGCTCCATCGCAGTCTTTAACACTGGTAGCATGCCGCGACAGCGTGGACGTGAACCGTATATGCAGTTGGCGGACTTTGAACGAGGGCGTATAGTGGGCATGCGGGAGGCGGGGTGGACGTACCGCCGAATTGCTCAACACGTGGGGCGTGAGGTCTCCAGAGTACATCGATGTTGTCGCCAGTGGTCGGCGGAAGGTGCACGTGCCCGTCGACCTGGGACCGGACCGCAGCGACGCACGGATGCACGCCAAGACCGTAGGATCCTACGCAGTGCCGTAGGGGACCGCACCGCCACTTCCCAGCAAATTAGGGACACTGTTGCTCCTGGGGTACCGGCGAGGACCATTCGCAACCGTCTCAATGAAGCTGGGCTACGGTCCCGCACACCGTTAGGCCGTCTTCCGCTCACGCCCCAACATCGTGCAGCCCGCCTCCAGTGGTGTCGCGACAGGCGTGAATGGAGGGACGAATGGAGACGTGTCGTCTTCAGCGATGAGAGTCGCTTCTGCCTTGGTGCCAATGATGGTCGTATGCGTGTTTGGCGCCGTGCAGGTGAGCGCCACAATCAGGACTGCATACGACCGAGGCACACAGGGCCAACACCCGGCATCATGGTGTGGGGAGCGATCTCCTACACTGGCCGTACATCACTGGTGATCGTCGAGGGGACACTGAATAGTGCACGGTACATCCAAACCGTCATCGAACCCATCGTTCTACCACTCCTAGACCGGCAAGGGAACTTGCTGTTCCAACAGGACAATGCACGTCCGCATGTATCCGGTGCCACCCAACGTGCTCTAGAAGGTGTAAGTCAACTACCCTGGCCAGCAAGATCTCCGGATCTGTCCCCCATTGAGCATGTTTGGAACTGGATGAAGCGTCGTCTCACGCGGTCTGCACGTCCAGCACGAACGCTGGTCCAACTGAGGCGCCAGGTGGAAATGGCATGGCAAGCCGTTCCACAGGACTACATCCAGCATCTCTACGATCGTCTCCATGGGAGAATAGCAGCCTGCATTGCTGCGAAAGGTGGATATACACTGTACTAGTGCCGACATTGTGCATGCTCTGTTGCCTGTGTCTATGTGCCTGTGGTTCTGTCAGTGTGATCATGTGATGTATTTGACCCCAGGAATGTGTCAATAAAGTTTCCCCTTCCTTGGACAATGAATTCACGGTGTTCTTATTTCAATTTCCAGGAGTGTACATTTACCAGTAAGTTATACACATCAAAAATAACATTGGTAATTACTGCAGAAGCATCTCTAAAATGACCATGCAACAAGAGATAGATTCAACTTCAATTTACCAAGAAAAAATAAACATAAAAATCGAAACAACATTTTGTTCAAAAATGGTTCAAGTGTCTCTGAGCACTATGGGACTTAACATCTGTGGTCATCAGTCCCCTAGAACGTAGAACTACTTAAACCTAAGTAACGTAAGGACATCACACACATCCATGCCCGAGGCAGGATTCGAACCTGCGACCGTAGCAGTCGCGCGGTCCCGGACTGAGCGCCTAGCAGCATTTTGTACCAAGGAATGAAACTGTACAATAAATTAAAGAGATTAAAGAAATTGCAAAAAAACGCACTTATTTAAAAAGGCAACTAAAAGTATCTGTTATGCAATACATTTTATACATTCAAGAATTACTTAGCTAAAACAGAGTAGGGGTTTCATAAACAATGTTATACAAATAAATAATAATATTAATAATGATTATAAAATGTCCAACATTCCACATAACACCTTCACTTTGTTTTTTTTCCTTCTTTTTTTCCTTTCTAGAAATACTTACCCCCAAGTTATGCATAGCACAATACTAACACCTCTTCCTCTTTCTGAGTTCAACGTCTCACTCATTATGGAGGGATGCCGACTCAGTTTGTCAGGATATCAAATGGGAAGTTATGGTACAGAAAATGGCCCAGAGATCACCAGTGTGTGTGTGTGTGTGTGTGTGTGTGTGTTGTGTGTGTGTGTGTAGTGAGTGAAGTGTTATGAACCGATGTGTGTATAGTGTGTACAGTGACTGATAGTGAGATATGAGTGAATGGTATGACATTGCAGTATTTAATAAGTAATTTGTACAAAGGTATTGTATACCAGGAGTAAATTTAATGATTATGCTAACTAGAAGTCTGTAAATGTATGTGTATACGCATTAGCTTATTTTAAATTAGTCTAAACTTGTAAATACTTTGACATGTCCTATATCCTTGTAAAAAGAGATCTACAGATGAATAAAGCTACTACTACTACTAATAATAATAACTGGAATGCCTAGCACACCAAGCGATGGGGTGTGGAATGGTGACATGAAGAAGTAATTGATATCCGACGACAGTTGTCGATGGGACATTGAGTCCTTATCTTATCAGACATTCAAAGTAAAGGTTAATGGCTGACAAAGATCGATAAATTTGTAAGATGTATCGATAGTTAAGGTTTATGCAGGAGTAGCATTACCTTGTGGACAGAACTAATTAGAAAACAGTGGTTTTGTGGAATAATTAGTGACCTGCCCGCTGTATAGTGTGATGTCAGATTCTGAGTCCTGAAATGCATTGCTATTCAAATAAATATAAAATTTAGCAAATAACAGATTGTTGCTATGTCATATTTCCGTATTATGAGCAGTATGGACGTACTAAAATTCTGTTACATATTAACTAAAATAAAATTGCCTATAGTGACATAAAAAGCACGCTAGTCATAAAATATGCAGTTACATTTAATTCCTTTTTATCTATAAATGGAACTATTAGAAATATAATAATATTCGTATCGTTACTTACTTGTAACAGATTTTGTATGCCTGGCTTTCTTTGTTTTTGGTATTTGTCCGACTGTATCATTATTTATTTTGGGTGTCTTGCAGATTTTTACAGTTTTGTTCTGAAGGTATTCCGATGCAAGCAATGTTCCATGATTTCTTTCAAGTTTTCCTAGTATTGCATTTCATAATTTTTTGTTCGGCAAATTGCTTTCAAAAATGGATACAAACTTATTCAGAAACATGTTGAATTCACAGCTGGCATTAGGTTCATTGTAAATTTCATGCCAGTCAGCATTGTTTAGAAGTTATGTATTGTGGCTAAATGTGCATCATGAGCTGACATTACATTTTCCACAAAATGGCATTTGCTTATTTACTTTCCAGATGTTGAGTGTATGTTACCCATTGTGCTGCGTCCTGGCATATTTTTCTCTGTGAATTTACTTAACGAAAAGACTTAATATTTTTTAATATGTGAAAAATATTGACATTTTTTCATGTGAAGTGCATTCAGTGAAAAGGCCATGACATTAGGCATGATTTATTATCTGTATAGGCAATGATAGAAAAGACAATAGATACTCTGTTAATTTTCAGTTCTCAGAGATATGAGAACACATTGTACCTTCTTTAGTGGTGCTGCTGATACAACAAGACACACTCTTCCTATGTTCCACATTGAGAGGTATGTAATAAGTGTAATAATTATTAATTCATCCAAATCGTTTTCAGAATAAAAAATGTTATTTATTTCTATAGAATGCATCTTTTACTTATAGAAGACTTGTGCCCTTTCCAGCAGTTATTAAAAGTTGTATTATTTACGATCTTACCATATTGTTGTCCACAATTACGACCGCTGCAACTATTTTTGGTAATTACGGCTACTCCACCCCAGATATTACTGAGATAGGTTATTCAGTTTATGCATTTAGGAAAGTGTTAAAGTATCTCAGTCATTATTTTCATTTTCTGATTTAAATTTTACCATAAAAGGCCACAAATATCGTGTACATCATTTTTGTCATAGGCGCCATTGCAGAGAAAATAATAACTAAATATGCTTCATGCAATTAAATTGACAAACCATTGTGCTACTAATAAATATACATACATTCGAACCCTAAGGAGATCATGTTCGTATATTGTTTTTGTTTTGGTGTACAATAGCGTATCTGCACGATAACACAACTTCAATAAAAGGAAATAATTATAATCAATTATTTATCACACCGAAGTGTTGAGTGTAATAAATCTGTGTTAACATTTTTACGTTTTAAAGGAGTGTGATAAAATCTGTGGTAAAATTAATTAATCATTATCTGTTTAAAAGACAGCTTTATACAACACGTTACTATTGCACAACACACAGATCCTTCATTTACTTTTACACACACACACACACAGGCAATATATGGTGACTGCTATTAAGAGTTACCCAAGCAAGGATCTCTATAACTGCTACTAAAATGTGACTGCTAGTGTCTAAAGATCTCTTCAGCTGTCGAATTAATTTAACACTTAACACTAAAAGCACCGCAGCTCGATAATCCCTTCTTTTTTTGACATGTTGCATTATAAGGCATCAAATGTTTCATGAAAATTTCTCATTAATTACATTCTCATCTTCAAACAGTTCTCTTTTGGTATCAGGGGTAAAACCTTTAGGGTTCGCATGTATGTATATTGCTTAGTAGCACACTGGTTTGTTAATTTTAATTTCATGAAGCATATTTAGTTACTAGTTTTCTGTAATGGCGCCCACGTGAGAAATAACGCACTCGACATTTGTGGCCCAATACGGTAAAATATGCATTAGAAAATGAAAATGACTGAGATGCTTTAACACTGAAAGGAAACTATTTTTGAACACATGCTCATTTTTCAATGAATGTGACAAACACTATGTTAACTACATTAAATCTACGTGAATATGGTCGGCTACTTCCTTAATTTATTAATTTAAGCGCGCCCGTGAGGTAATGAACGAAAAATAGCTTTTACAAACGTTACGCAAAAAGTATTTACCTTCACAATTCGACCCAAACTTAACCCTTACAACCACAACAGTTTCATAGTCAGAAGGGATGACGAATACAACTATGTAATTGTTTATTTTATGCTGTTTAAATGCACAAAATTGTTAGGTAAAATTTACGGAAACATCAGTTTTATAATTTGTAATAGTTCGACTGAACTGGTGGCGTAGAAAGGGCAGTTAATGAAGACCAAAAGACTCAGATGTGGGAAATAATTCGGGCAATCGCAAATATTTATATAGTGGAATGAGGGAGTGCCATGAACGACATATTAAATATCCTGACTAGTGACGGGGTCCATGGGAGTGGGGGTGCGTTTGAAGGACACTTTACTACGTTTTTCTTAAATAACTCGAAAACATCAGCCTCTAGCTAAAACGTATCCCAGTACAAATTTAACTACATTGCGTTTCCTACAAGAAGGTCCCCGTCCATTTTTTCTGTAGGTCTAATAGTTTCCACGTAGCGAGCGAGAGAATATGTAAATCTCCTGGTTGGTTTATGGAGACCAGCTACGTCACTGCTGGTGGCATAAAACGACAGCCGTTGTGGCAGCTGAGTCACGTTTTATATGCATCGGGGACATTGCGTATGCTTCATAGTAAGAGGTTTACTTTGGCACTAGGAGATTACAAACAGTAAATTTATGTCGTCCGAGTACCTTAGACATTCATCACGGACACTGAGTGTGCTTCATAACATGATGTTTACTTTGTCACTAGGGGATTGTGAACAGAAAATTACACATGTCATCCTACTGCTCATTAAGAGTGGCTTATTGTCAGAAGAGAGTAGGTCTACATGATCTGGGTATTTGCACCCCGTTCTGCTGTGGTACAGGCATAATGAAATGGAGCCAACTGTTCGACCAACGATGCTTAAACTGGAGGGATGTTGATTGCGAAGGATGACCATCGACATCGACCACAGACGACAGTGTACAGGCAATCAAGGAACTGATTCAAAGCAATCACAGATAACCATGAAGACGTTCACACAGGGGTTGTCGTAGGCCTCTCCACCAAAGAATGGCTTTTATCATCGAGCAACTGAACGACAGGTATAATATTGTGATCCTTATTTACAGAGCATTGGTAACAACATTGAAGAATGGAGTAAGTGTGTGTGTGTCGTACTGCATGCAATGAAAGGTACTTGGCTGGACATAACAATGAGTAACTTGCTTTTTGAAGTTCGACCGTACATGGCGAGCCATAACATGCACAGTCTGATCACTTTGTACCAATTTGTTCCCGTACCAACATGTAAGAAGCTGTGCATAAGTGGTAATAATATGAGGCTACCTTCAATATCCATTGACTACACCCTGCAAGGAAAATCTTAGTAACATTTCCATTATACAATGGAAAATACAGGTTAGAATGCAACAATATTATAAAAAGAATAGTTGCTGCTCACCATGTAGCGGAGATGCTGAGTCACAGATAGACACAACAAAAAGACTGTCACAAAATAAGATTTTTGTCAACAAGGCCTTTGTCAACCAAAGACGATACACACACACACACACACACATAAACGCAACTCACACACGCATGACCACAGTCTCTGGCAGTTGAAGCCAACTATGGTCAGCAGCAGTGCATGATGGAAGAGGCAATTGGGTGGGGATAAGGAGGAGGCTGGGGCAGGGAGACAGAGGGATAGTAGGGTAGGGGTGGGGGAGAGTGCAGGGGCGAGGTGCGGAGAGGGTAACGTAGATAGGTGCAGTCAGGAAGTTTGATGGAGGGCAGGGGAGATGGGTGATGTAAATGACTGACGAAGGTTGAGGCCAGGAGGGTTATGGGGAAAATAGGATATATTGCAGGGAGAGTTCCCACCTGCACAATTCAGAAAAGCTGGCGTTGATGGGAAGGATCCCGTGGTACAGGCTGACAGCAGTTACTCAAATATAGAATGTCATGTTGGGAGGCATGTTTAGTAACAGGGTGGTCTAATTGTTTGTTGGCCACAGTTTGTCAGCGGCCATTCGTGTGAACAGACAGCTTGTTGGTTGTCACGCCCACGTAGAATATAGCACACTGGTTGAGGCTTAGCTTGTAGATGACATGACAGGTTTCACAGGTAGCCTTCCGAATATGACTTGACTGGAGTAGGTAGTGGTGGGAGGATATATGGGGCAGATCTTGCATCTAGTTCTATTACAGAGATATAAGCCATGAAGTAAGGGGTTGGGAGCAGGAGTTGTAGGGATGGATGAGTATTTGTGAAGGTTCGGTGGATGGCAGAATACCACTGTGGGAGGGATGGGAAGGAGAGTGGGATGGACATTTCCCATTTCAGGGCATGACGGAGAATGTAATTCAGTTGCTCCAGCCCTGGGTGGTACTGAGTTATGAAGGGAATGCTCTTCTGTGGCTGGATGGTGAGACTTTTGGAGTTGGCCAGTGACTGGAAAGGCAAGGCACGGGAGATGTGATTTTGAACAGGGTTGGGAGGATAACTATGGTCTGTGAAGGCCTCAGTGAGACCCTCTGTATACTTGTCACTGCAAATGTGACAGCCACAGGTGGCTAGGCTGTATGGAAGGGATCAATGGCAGCTATCGAAGTGGAGGTACTGCTTATGGTAAGTAGATTTGATATGGACAGATGTACTGCTATATCCATCTTTTAGGTGGACGTCAACATCTAGGAAGGTGGCTTGTTGGGTTGAGTAGATCCAGGTGGAGTGAATGGGGGAGAATGTATTGAGATTCTGGAGGAATGTGGATAGGGTGTCCTCACCATCATTCCAAATTGAAAAGTTGTCATCACTAAATCTGAACCAGGTGAGGAGTTCAGGATTCTGGGTGTTAAGGAAGGATTCCTCTAGATGGCCCATGACTAAGTTGGCGTAGGAGGTGCCATGTAGGTGCCCATAGCTGTACTTCATATTTGTTTGGAGGTATTGCCTTCAAAGGAGAAGTAATTGTGGGGGAGGATATAGTTGGTCATGATGACTAGGAAGGAGGTTTGTAAATAGCAGATTTCAGCTATCAGTCGTACTTTGGAATTTTTATTGGCAGATCTAGATTTCAGCTAGAAACTAGCCATTCTCAATGCACTATCCTTTTTTGGTCAATGCATGTAATGCCTGTTGGTCTTTGGTGTACAAAGCCTTTGAATGGAGGATAACCTGATAGGAAGGAGGTTGTTGGTTCAGAATCCATCAGGCATTGGGAAAGGTAGTGTTCAACAGCAGTAAATGGAAATGCAATGTGGCTGGGGCCTCCCATCGGGTAGACCATTCACCTGGTGCAAGTATTTCGAGTTGACGCCACTTCAGCGACTTGCTTATCGATGGGGAAGAAATAATGATGATAAGGGCAACACAACACCCAGACCCTGAGTGGAGAAAATCTCCGACCCAGACGGGAATCGAACCCGGGCCGTTAGGTATGACATTCTGTCGGGCTGACCACTCAGCTACGAGGGGCGGACAATAGCTGTAAGGCCATTAGCATTAGGGATGTTAGCATAAAGGGAGATGGCATCAATAGTGACGAGCAAGGTAATGTGTGGTACAGGAACAGGAACTGTGGAGAGTTGGTGAAGGAAATGGTTGGTATCTGCTATATATAGGAAGGCAGGTTCCCAGTAATAGGCTGAAGGTGTTGGTATGCAAGAGCAGTGATTCTCTCAGTAGGGTCATAGTAACTGGCCACAATGGAGCGTCCTTGGTAGTTGGGTTTTTGGCATAGGAAGCATGTGAAAGGTAGGAGTGTGGGGAGTGGTAGGGATAAGGAGAGAGATGGACTCCGGGGAGAGGTTCTGTATGGGCCTAAGGATTTGAGGAGAGACTGGAGACCCTGCTGGATTTCTGGAATGTGGCCACTGTGGCAAGGTTTGGCCGAAAGCTTATTTTGTGACATCCTTTTTCTTGTGCCTATCTGCGACTCAACGTTTATATTAGTTCTAGCATTGAAAGTAAACCTGGAGTTATCATTTGAACAATGAAAGTGGTTGCTGAAGTGTTAATGGAAAACTGAGAATGTGGCTGAGGTTCAACGATGTTGGAGAGTTTGATTTGGAATAATACATTCATGGTTAGCAATCACAATAATCGGAGGGAAGTTAGATGTCGATGGAATGGTAAATAAGGTGAAGGATGGACATAGTGGAAGAAGAGAGAGACGACGAAATTGTTGATGCAGTGATTGAGGCATACACAGAGGCTCTGAAGAGGTCTGGGGGACTGGTATCAGCAAAGGCAGTACTCAGAGAATTTTGCGGGTTCAAAGATGGATGCTTTCAATCACGACACTTCTCCATTGTTTGGACAATGATGATCCCAACAGATTAATTGAAACTTGTACGTTTCATCAACATCTGTGAAGAAGATTAATATTTCTAAGACCTAATTTTTTTGGTCCAATGAAGCTGTCTTAATACCAACATAATTGTGGTGGACTGATCAAAGGCTGAAGAAAGTCATGTTAAGCTACTAGAAGTATCAGTGTGGTGAAGACAGTCTTCTAGACTGTTAATCGGACAGTAATTCGAAGAGATGTCACTCGTAACTCTTACGTAAAGATATTTCACCTTATAACTCTAGGTCTTAACGACATTTTTGGAAATGACTATGGTTACTCTCAAACGTCTGACATGTCATCTATCATTCAGCATGACGTAAGGGAATTTCTCAGTCGCACTTCCCTTCGAGATGGGTAGGACGAAGTGGAAGGGTGAAGTACGATTGAAATAATAAATGAAAATTAAAACACATTGCTTTTGTCTTGATCTATGTGTCGAAAGTGATCTCCCTAAAATAATTAGGCAATACTCGATAAACATTCCCAATAATGACATTTGGTTCATTAAGAGCGAATTTCCGGAGATTGAAGCACCCGCTTCTTTATCAATACGCAGTTCGGATGATGGATTATGTTGTCATTTCGTGTTAATGCTTACCTCAGTAATTTGTAACCGTAAACAGGAACATAAATATAGTTCTGCGTAAGATGCTTATCTCGGTAATTTGTCGTTACTATCACGAAGCACTTGTCTAAGTGCGATCAGTTCGCTGGGCCGTGGCAGATGTTAAGCTTGTTACCGTACCTGCAGGAGAACTTTCTCTGTTGCGTAATTGATATTCGATGGTGAAAGTTATACCATCATTATCTTAACAAAGTTTAAGGGGGCTTTCTTGCTCCGCTCTTGCAACGAATATTACGTCGGTCTTACCGCACAACTCAGAAACGGTGGTAGTCGTGGGTGAATGGAAGTGCCTGACCTGGAGGAATATTACTATGCATTCGTACCCCAAAAGTATAAAGAGAGGCACAAGATCGTTAGATATATTTATCACTAGAGTGGTCATAGCGTTACACGTTTTGTCGCTGACGGAAACTGACAAGACGGAAAAATAATGAGATAAAGTTTAATGCACTCCGTCTTCAGGCCACAAGTGGCCCATCGGGACCATCCGACCGTTGTGTCATCCTCAGATGAGGACGCGGATAGGAGGGGCGTGTGGTCAGCACACCGCTCTCCCGGTCGTTATGATAATTTTCTTTGACCGGAGCCGCTACTATTCGGTCGAGTAGCTCCTCAATTGGCATCATGAGGATGAGTGCACCCCGAAAAATGGCAACAGCACATGGCGGCTGGATGGTCACCCATCCAAGTGCCAGCCACGCCCGACGGCGCTTAACTTCGGTGATCTCACGGGAACCAGTGTATCCACTGCGGCAATAGATAAAGTTTAAGATGACTCCTAAAAATGGTCTAATAACAACATTTTTCAAGATGGATACAAGCGAAGAGATAACGACCACTGGAATTAATGAAGCAGGTATATAATTTTTACGTCTGGCTGTTCTAAATAAACAAAGTAAGTGTCACGAAACTAACGTTATCGTATAAGAGAGAAACTTCTAAAGGTAGGCACGCGGGGTAGCCGCGGCGCGATCTAAGGCGTCTTGTCACGGCCCACGTGGCTCTTCCCGTCGGAGGTTCGAGTCCTCCCTCGGGCATGGGTGTGTGCGTTGTAGATTGCATAAGTTAGTTTAAGTTAGATTAAGTAGTGTGTAACCTTAGAGACCGATGACCTCAGCAGTTTTGTCCCATAAGATCTTACCACAAATTTCCAAATTTCTAAAGTTAATGAATCAAAAACTCGGAACAATTGGCCACTTCTTTCGAATGTTAAAAAAGTTGGATATTGCAAATAAAAAGTAATGGTTAACGAAATAAAAAATAAATTGTGTTAAAATATTCTATCGTGAAAGAAAAAGAATTTATTATCTGTCTGGAACTTCGATAAACAGATACATTCTGGTGTAAGCACTGCAGTTTGTCTAATGTACGGAAAGACATTGTTGTGGCCTTCAGTCCGAAGACTGCTTTGGAGAAGTTCTCCACGATACTCCATCCTATGCAAGATGCTTTATCGCCGACTAACTATTGTAACCTACATCAGTTTGAACCTATTTGTTGCATTCATAATTTGGTCTCACTCTACAATTTGTACCCACATACTTCCCGCCGGTACCAAATTGAAGATACTTTGAAGTCTCAAAATGTGTCCTATTAACAGAGATCTTTATTCAAGTTGTGCCACAAATTTCTTTTCCCCCCTATTTTCTTCAGTTCAGTTACGTGATTTACTCATCCAATCCCCAGCATCCTTCGGTAGCACCACATTTCAAAAGCTTCTATTCTGCTCTTGTCTGAACTGATAATCTCCATATTTCACATTCGCACAAAACTATATGAAGACAGGAACCTTCAGAAATGACTGCCGAACACTTAAATATACATTAATTGTTAACAAATTCCTGTTTTTCAGAAATTCTGTCGTTGCTACAGGCAGTCTGCTATTTATATACACTCTAGTTCGGCCGTCTTAAGTTATTTTACAAGCCCAAACAGCAAAAAATGTGTACTACTTTCGGTGTCTCATTTCCGAAGCTAATTACCTCAGCATTGCGTAGTTTAATTCGGCCATATTAGATTACCTTTGTTCTGCTTTTGTAGACACTCATCTTTCAACCTCATAACAAGACACTGTTCTTTCCGTTCAACTGCTCTCCCAAATCTGTTCTGACGGAATTATAATGACACTGGCAAACTCCAGAAATCTCCCCTCCAAACTCTAATTCCTTCTTGAAATTTGACTTTGGCTTCCACTACTGCATGCTCAGTGCATAATTTGAATTACATCGGGGATAGGCAAGTGCCTTGCCTCACTCCATTCTCAACTACTGCTTCCTTTTCACGCCCTTCAGCTGATATAGCTGCCAGCTGATTTCCGTACAAGTGGTGATAAACCTTTCATCCTTGTATTTTATCCCTGCTACTTCAGAATTTGAATTCTATGCCAGTCAACATTGCCAACAACTTCTTCTAAATCTACAACTGCTTTTAACGTAGGTGAGCCTATCTTTAACTAGTCTTGTAACGTAAGTCATAGGGTCAGTATTGCTCCAATATTCCTTCAGTTACCCAGACTGATCCTCTCCAAGGTACCAGTTTTTCCATTCTTCTGTAAATAATTCGTGTCTGTATTTTGCAACCATTACTTATTAAACTGATAGTTCTAAAATATTCACATATGTCAGCACCTGCGCTCCTTGGAATTGCAATTATTACATTCTCCTTAACGTCTGAGGATATTTTGCCAGTTTAATAAATCTTACACACCAGTCGGAACTAATTTCTCATAGCTGGCTCTCCCAAGGATATCGATAATTCCGAGGGAATGTCGTCTACTCCGTCGGCCTGATTTCAACATAGTTCTTCCAGTGATCTATGAAATTCTTCTCGCAGTACCATATCTTCCATTTTATCTTCTTCTCTTTCCTCTTCCCTTCCTATAATACTGCCTTCAAGTCACATACTGAAAAACATGTACCATAGTTAGTCACTGTATTTTACAACAGACGTGAGTAAAATTTCTAAATTATAAATTTGGAGCTGGAGGTGCAGCAAGTTAGCCTCCTACCGCAGAAATATGGTTTCGCCAATAGCAATGACCGGAATGAGTATCTGTGATCAGATAATTACCAACAAATCTCCTACTTACACTTGGTGGCGCGTGTTTGGAGGACTCATTGTTGCTATTCGTGCGCTGATTGTATTTCTCAGGGATCAGTGTTCTCATTCAAACACTGGGCTCAGGAAGTAGTTCTGATTAAAAAAAGTTTCGACGATGGAGTTTGAGACGTCATAATGACACTTCCTCAGTGACGTTGTGTTCTGGGCACGGGATTTTATTTATCAATATTCAGCGCTAATCCAATCCGAGAGCGTTTTCGAATTTTCGACACGTGCAGTGTAGGAACTGTGTGCGTTGAATGTCACGAGTCTCATAAATATTCCACTGAAGTCTGTTGCGGACTTCGAAAATTTCACTTACGGGCTGAACATGGCAAGTACCACCACCCGACTTCCCAGGAATTTCACTCAGTGTAAGGAAAGTCAAAACAACCAAACACGTGTCCCGACTTTCCGTAGATACTCGACCGTTTCTGAAAAGACGTTGTTCAAGGTTTTCGTGTTATTTTTCGAGGTGCTTGATGTGCCTCTTCCTCTGCGATATCAACAGACGAAATGATGGGCTCAGTGTTAGCGTTGCAGCTTCTGAGTTTTGGGCTCCGTGTTCGAAAGCAGATCGTTGTTTTTATTTATTTTAGTTTTATTGTTTTCATTTAACTACCTGTGCCTCTAAAAGGTTACTATACTGATGTTTCTTATCAAATTAGGGGATACAATTGCGTTATATTAATTTTAAAATTACAACTGTGTTTTACAATAATTGTCATACATTTATTGTATACTACAAGTGTGTATGGTACGTTAACGGCTAAAAATATTTTTAAATTGTCAAATTCTGCTATTTTATTCTCATATCAATTCTATTTAATTCTTGTATTTTATTCATACGTTTATTCCTCAGGAAAATTTGTTGAATTTCCTTGGACGATACCGATCATAGAAATATTCTAAACACAGATATTCCGAAAACGACGAGCATCCGCGAAGGTACGTTTACCACAGTGACATTTCTTCGTATGAGTCTCACGCAGAAAAGAAACGTCGTTAAAATTGCTGAAGATTTCTCGCGTTGGCAATAATCTCACGGAAAGCCATGCATAATTGATCACTTTTACAAAAACCGGCGCTTTCAATTGATTATGAATCAAGATACATTGTACATTACAGGAATTTCTCCGAAAATAATATTTTCTCATTTTTTTATAAATTCAATTATCTGACATAGAATAAGTAGAATAAGGACTAAGGTATACTAATATACACTGGAAAAAATTTGTGTTGTAATCTTCTGCAGAATATAAATGAAAAACAAAAGTATAATTAATAATCGGGACCGGCCGCGGTGGTCTCGCGGTTCTAAGGCGCACAGTCCGGAACCGTGCGACTGCTACGGTCGCAGGTTCGAATCCTGCCACGGGCATGGATGTGTGTGATGTCCTTAGGTTAGTTAGGTTTAAGTAGTTCTAAGTTCTAGGGGACTGATAACCACAGCAGTTGAGTCCCATAGTGCTCAGAGCCATTTGAACCATTTTTTTAATAATCGGGTTTCGAACAAGGCGCAAAATCAATAAGTCGAGACGCTAACCACTGCGCAATCATTTCGTCTATTATCGCTCGACAAAAGGCATATAGAAAATCTCGAAAGTACCTGGAAAACTCTGACCGTACTTTTCTGAGAAACAATCGAGTATCTCCGTCTAAGCTGAGAAACGTGATCGCTTATTTTGACTCCTCTTCCTCTCAGTGATGTTTCTGGGAAATCGGGTTGCGAAATTTGCCGTGTTCTCCTCCTTAGAATTTGTCTCGTGGACTTAGAATTTGTGACTTTAATCATGATTATCGCAACATTTGTTAAAGTTCTAGTCACGGGATTAACTTTGGCAATGAATGCAAACTTTCCTATAACGCTACATAATTAAGATGTAGTAATGAATTCATGTTACTACTGATCAAAGATTTTACTTTGAATATACTAACATTCGCTATGCCACAGTAACTTGTGATTATGAAACGAACAAAAAAAGACACTATATGATTGTTGGAAGAAATATATTTCCAATATGTAATTACTCGAATAGTCGCTCCTTATCGCACGAATAACACAAACAGTGGTGTAGCTCAGGTACGTATCATCCAAAGCCGCGATGCAATATCTTGCGACTGAAGTGATGATCAGATCTCAGGTTACTAACCACGAACGATAAGAAAGAACGATGAAATTGGAGGTAAAGATGACATCTGTCAAGAAATTATATACGTTTGTAACACAATCATTTGCTTACATAGAAAATAAAAAAGGAACAAAATAAAAATTGCCTTTTTCCTGTCATTCCCTTTCATTGCTGTTCTGTTTTCTCGGTCATCTACTGGTTTACTATTCAGACATCTTGGCCCTTTGGCGATTTCACTGATTTAGTTTCTCCGACAATGCAAGTAATAATCTCGGCAATAAGTCAAGCTCTGGCAGAGCGTAAGGCATGCATAAGGTTCCTTTGCTTGTTAACATCTCCCTCCATAAGTTGCGTTTGGTCTACAACCATCTTCAGTAGCGTGGCGAAGTGATAAGATACTGGACGGCGGTTACAAATACGCTGTAGACCATCGAGATTTTGGTTGTCCTGATTTGCTATACATGACTTCGGTCAAAGCCTGGATTTTTACTTTTGAAAGAAACGACAGAATGTGTTCGCTTCCTTCAAAAATTAGTGTTTTGTGTCCATTTCTAAAGATCTCCTCGTTGACAACAGGCACAGCCTAATCGTCGTTGAAATCTACATCTACATCTATACTCCGCGGGCCACCTTACGGTGTGTGGCGGAGGGTACTTATTGTACCACTATCTGATCCCCCCTTCCCTGTTCCATTCACGAATTGTGCGTGGGAAGAACGACTGCTTGTAAGTCTCCGTATTTGCTCTAATTTCTCGGATCTTTTCGTTGTGATCATTACGCGAGATATATGTGGGCGGTAGTAATATGTTGCCCATCTCTTCCCGGAATGTGCTCTCTCGTAATTTCGATAATAAACCTCTCCGTATTGCGTAACGCCTTTCTTGAAGTGTCTGCCACTGGAGCTTGTTCAGCATCTCCGTAACGCTCTCGCGCTGACTAAATGTCCCCATGACGAATCGCGCTGCTTTTCGCTGGATCATGTCTATCTCTTCTATTAATCCAACCTGGTAAGGGTCCCATACTGATGAGCAATACTCAAGAATCGGACGAACAAGCGTTTTGTAAGCTACTTCTTTCGTCGATGAGTCACATTTTCTTAGAATTCTTCCTATGAATCTCAACCTGGCGCCTGCTTTTCCCACTATTTGTTTTATGTGATCATTCCACTTCAGATCGCTCCGGATAGTAACTCCTAAGTATTTTACGGTCGTTACCGCTTCCAATGATTTACCACCTATGGCATAATCGTACTGGAATGGATTTCTGCCCCTATGTATGCGCATTATATTACATTTATCTACATTTAGGGAAAGCTGCCAGCTGTCGCACCATTCATTAATCCTCTGCAGGTCTTCCTGGAGTACGTACGAGTCTTCTGATGTTGCTACTTTCTTGTAGACAACCGTGTCATCTGCAAATAGCCTCACGGAGCTACCGATGTTGTCAACTAAGTCATTTATGTATATTGTAAACAATAAAGGTCCTATCACGCTTCCTTGCGGTACTCCCGAAATTACCTCTACATCTGCAGATTTTGAACCGTTAAGAATGACATGTTGTGTTCTTTCTTCTAGGAAATCCTGAATCCAATCACAAACCTGGTCCGATATTCCGTAAGCACGTATTTTTTTCACTAAACGTAAGTGCGGAACCGTATCAAATGCCTTCCTGAAGTCCAGGAATGTGTTATAATTCTCGAGCTTTCGACAAGTGTCGCCACACTCGCTATCAGTTAAGAACATTGACCACCAGGAATTGTGAAATGTTACTAATAAATAAGTGGGCTGAAACTGCGTCGGCTTTGACCTATGATTTAATGACATATCGTGAGACGTCACACGCGAGCGGAGATAGATCAGATTACTGCCAATGTTATTTTTCCTTGTATACTATTTTTCAGTATGTGGGTTGCGACACTCTGATTACTCATTGAGATACGGTGGCAGGTTAAGTGTGCTGTTACCTTTTTTTAAAGTTCTGTTTCAAATATTCTTTGACCTGGTTTGGAGAGATTGTAGGCACTCTTCCTTATAACAGACTCACCCATCTCTAACCTGGTAACCTCATATAAATTCAGTGAAAAGACTTTGCCTATAGTTATAAATATAGCGATCTACAACCAACTGAAATTAATAGGTATTACCAAAAGTCACTACCTGGTGTTTTAAATACGCAACGGATAACGTAAAAGGATAGTGCGGTCGTCAAAGAATGGAAGGTGATAATTTAATTGGATTAGTACTTACCATTTAGCCTTGTACAGTAATCGGATAGTGCACATTCTGGTGCTTAAGTAGCCTGACCTCTATCCTTTGGATTCTTTTAATGATTATTCAAGGAGTTTTTTTCAGGTATGTTGAAGTTGGAACGACGACACACGAGACAAAATGATTTGACTTTAAATGACACCGTAATTAATTTAACTTGGAAAAATACAAGTGACAACATTAATAAGCAAGACCCTCTGGGCGCTTACTATATGCCCACATATTTTACACTGCTATAATTGACAGTATTTTTTTTCACGAAGCTGTGGGAGGAAAGGGACGGAAATTTGGGGACAGCATGTTGTCTATCCGCTCGGACTAACAAAAGTTCACACACATACTCTACGAAATGGGAATTAGGCCGAGAACCTTAGCTGGAAGCAACTACATTGGAAACGTAGATAGTTCAGGCAACGAACAGGACACTATAGTTGTTGTTGCATGCTTGAAGATCTTCAAATGGATCACTTATTTGACAATTGCTTCCGTTTTCATGTTGCATCACATGCGAGGGAGTGAAACCACTTCGCACAGTTAAAGTTCAAAAGGTTGAAAGACGATATACTTGTGGGTGAAGCCCAAGTTATAATCGCACATGAGCTGAGATGAAGATTCAGGAAAATGTTCAATAAACACATTTCATGGCCATTAAACTGATCAGATACTGCAAGAACTTAAAACTGAGTTTCGACGGTAACCTTATATCGAACCTAAAAGCGTAAGCGTTGTCCGTTATTCGTCCAATTCCCGCCATGTGGGCCAGATACAACTTTAAGTCAAGACACGCTGAAACGCACCAAAATTTCAGACACAGACTTACTTTGAGGCGGCTTAAATCACGTGACCGAATTTGTTACGCATTTATTAACTATGGTGAAGTTAGATGCAAGTGTGTGAAGCACAAGTACAATCACTGTAACGCACAAATACAAGTCACCATGTTGTACATAAAGAAGAGTTCGGATTCGAAATTCACCACATGATAACTAAAATGAATTACACACAAGATAATGGAAGAAAGGCCCAACCGGACAAATTTACAGAGGAGAAACTACCGCAACTGAATACCACATGGCCTCGCTTAACGGAAGCTACATCACTTCAGTTGCAAAGTTCCTAATTGAAAACCCCGATAAAATTACGACCCCTGTCCTAGTTCACCAGCGATAAAAAAAACCGTAAAGGGAAGAAATAATTAAACTTAGCCTCTAAATAAATCATTCTAATACCTTTTTCTCGATCATTCAACACATAGGCTCTGAGGGAACGTCTGGTCGCCTACACGTCTTCTGGAAAAGTGCCCAAGATGGCGCACCCAAAAGGACCTCTTCCTCTCCTGCACGATTGGTGCGGGAAATCGAACCAGTGCTCATGATCAATCTCTGCATACCAAACCGTTAGCTTTTAGCTCATCTTTGGACTGACCATCCTGTTCCTTTTCTTTGCCTTACCTAGAGTGAAGTTGGTACAAGATTGAGATTGCCTCTATACTTTTTGGTTCGTCTGCTACCGCATTCAAAATCATTCATACTTGACCACATACTATAGGAAAAGATAGGAAGAGTAAGAAAGAGCACAGAACATACATAACAGGAAACAAAAGAAACGTATTGATCCATATTTATTCCACCGGCATGTTGGGATACATCCCATAGTTATCTGATGGGATTGGAATGCCAGAGAACTAGTAGCTACCCACCCGAAAAGCTGATTTTACAGCTATAACAACGAGAAAAGCAGTTTATAAAGTATAAACAGGCACTGAAGCACCGTTCACAACTATGGAATGGCAGCGATTGTGTCGTTCGAATGTTTTCGTAACACACTGATCTTAACGATCACTTAACGATTCTCTACGTTGGACGCACATTGAAGATACCTAACAGAAATCCAGCTGACAGTTGGGTGTGAGTTGTGGAAACCAATGAATATGATGTCGTGAGAATCATTCTTTCCAAAACAGAATTTCACGGCGAATACTGCTCATGACAGACTCTCTGGTTTCCGAGCGGATAACGGTATTGACACAATGCAACTTGTCGAAAGCCATCATCTTATGGCGCAGAAGATAATGAGTAAACATAGCGATATCTGAACACTGTCACCTATAGGGAAACCGGATAGCTTCTCATCAGTAGTGTACGCTACTAAGGTTATATTTACAAGACTGTCTTTAATGCGTTCGTTGTCGACGGAAAGTAAAATCCTTACCCTCGTTCCTTGCTATATTCACAAGAGCTATAGTACAAATTTGTGCATAAAAGATGGCAAGCGTGTCGGCGGTTAAACGTTCCCACACGAAACAGCAGAGTGCAGATCTTTCGGGCAACTTACAGTTCACAAGACTTCGTGCATACGTGATATCATTTTTAGGTCAGACGCTGTATCGAAGATGAAAAGGGTTATCTATCGACGTTCGTGATAGTTCGGTTCACAAAACCTGAGGCGAACATGACGTCGTCCGCAGCTCGTGGGCGTGCGGTAGCGTTCTCGCTTCCCGCGCCCGGGTTCGATTCCCGGCGGGTTCAGGGATTTTCTCTGCCTCGTGATGATTGGGTGTTATGTGATGTCCTGAGGTTAGTTAGGTTTAAGTAGTTCTAAGTTCTAGGAGACTGATGACCATAGATGTTAAGTCCCATAGTGCTCAGAGCCATTTGAACATGACGTCCAAAACAAAAATGTTCACCTCAGGTAGAGAGAACTGGAAGTTATTCTTTTTCCTTATTGCAGTGTACGCTATCCTCGAAGTTTATTGTTTATAAATATGTACAGTCCCACATTCATGTGGACTGGGCTGCGTTTAAGAGAGAGATTGAAGTGTTGACGAGAATTAACTCCGAAACTCACTGAAAAAGTTGTACTAACTATTTTTTCCTAATACCCCTTCATCAACCTGAAAGTAATACGACAGATATCTCAACGAAATTTTAAAATTTTAATTTTAGAAGCTCTGAAATCTGTTTAATGATTTGAAATTGTGTCCAATTGTGTTTCAAAACAACAACATATTGAGGATCTCTCGAAAATACGTCGATACTGGTAAAATTTGTTGTAATAACATGACAAAAGTCGTAATATTGTGGTTAAAGATGTAGGCTCTACTTTAATTAAAGACGTTTGTTTGCCAAAAAAGTGTTCTAAAAGAACAAGTTTATAAAATTGTCTTTCGTACTTTATAGATAGGTAAGACTAAATTACCTCTTAATTCATTTTCAGATGTGTCAGTCCTCTCTGTGCTTTTTATTCTGAAAGGTAGTTTGTTTTACCAGATGATCAATGTGTTCTGAATATCTATTCTCAATTGTGTGTTTCATGCTTAATTTTTATATTAATGAATACGACAAGTCACTCCTGAGGGACAGAGAGAGATAGATAGATAGATAGATAGAGAGAGAGAGAGAGAGAGAGAGAGAGAGGGAGAGTGCACTGTGTAACGTTCCCTGGCAAACTCACGCTATTAATGAACTAAAATTTATTTGTACCATATACGCCGCTCTGAGCAATCTGTATATAATGTAATTATTTAACAAAAAATATTATTGAATTTTGTGTAAAAGACATTTGTTATTATCGTAATATTTTTTTGTAGTAATATTCTTTCTGTATTTAGGATAGTAATTTTCCTATATTTATTATGTGATTGTAAAATGTGTCAGTATCTGCGATAACAGAGATGTGGAATTTAGCCAGAGGAGAATAATATTGTCAAATTACAAAGAAATGTTAATAGTCAGCAGTCGTATAAAAGAACCATGTACAGCGTATTCTTTGGTCTTATGTGTGTAGATGCGAATGCGAGAAGAAGCTGTGTTGAAGCGATTCATGAAAGGGTAGATGTCTTTTGTCTCTGTCTAGACTTAGACGCCATTAGAGGAGGCGTTACGAATTAATGTGAGTTCAATTATTGTTTGATCTAAATATATCAGAATTTATCAAAAGTGTGTATTATTAATGTAAATTAGCTTGCCCATGTCATCTATATTATTTCTTTAAAGAATTTTCAGCATCTTTAGCGGTGTTGCTGGGCTGTGCCGCGACCGATCGATTTGCAGCGGCGGCACATTTAAAAAATTGTTCCGCTAAAGAAAAAATCAACCAAACCAGTAAATCGGGAACAGATAAATAAAAATTAACAGTGAATTAAGAAATTGTTCTTCCTTTACAGTGATCCTGAGACCGAAGAATTTTTATCCTAATAATACATTTGTGCATTCGTAGGCGGATAGTTAATGTTAGTTAACATTGAAATTTAACAATTTTGGTTCTTTCAAATAGCTTAAATGTATAGCGAAGTAGGGTTGATCAGTGATAATTAAATGTCGGCTTGGCAATAATTAACCATTTTCTGCTAATAGAGATAATCTTGTGTTCTATAGTTAACGCCGGGATAGAATTCAGTAATTATTTAACAAAAAATCAACTGCATTTAGAAAATGTGTGTCAAGGCCGAATGATGTAAAGGATTTAATTCTCAACTAAATATTCTTAATCAGTTAACATGAGTTCACGTAATCTTTAAATGTACGTAATTCTTTTGAAAGTGAATTTTTTTATTACCACACGTAAATAAGAGTGAGGTTCTACAACAAAGTTCGTACTTACAGAAGACAATTAAAGAAAGGCAAATTAATTAACTTAAAAGCAAATTTATTATTCTTTAACGAAATTTCATTCAGAATCGATTTCGTTAAAACTGTTATATGTATGTCAGCATGAATATTGCAGAACATACTTCCATTAAATTAATAAGGAAGTTCCAGAACCTTCTAGAAACGCGAAGGGCCATGAACCAGCATCTTAGCTATCTTTGTTCTTCGTAACCCCACCATAATATCGCGATAAACTAGCGAAATTTCGGCCTTTATACATTATTGTCACTTAGATCTCACGCAGCCTCTAGCCTTCGACACGTCATTACGTGACTTTTAATTGAACGAATTGTACCAAGAGCGGTGTATTCTTATAAATCTTCACTATACCGTTGTCTTGAAACGGCGTACTTTCAAAATACGCAAGTTACGATACGAAGCTCGGAATCCAGTATGGTATCTTGCGAGTACCACGCATCGAATGCTGACAAAAGTCGATAGCGGTTCTTGTGATCTTCGATAACTGCGAGCGACGTCAAAACGACGTCACGTTTGCAAGAAGTCTTGTGAATCTTATTGTTATCCTACAGATCTTCCAGAGGTGAGCGGAATTCGCGCATGCGCGGGAAAGCGAGTCAAAGATCACGTGTCATAAGGAACGTCACGGAGCCATGTGAGGTTATCGGAGCGTGAGAGGGCGGCGCCACCTTCGTAACTGTCGTTCCGACCTTCCTACAGACATGAAACATCGTACTTTGTCCCCTCCCCCTCCTTTCGCCGCACCCACCCATGTCGTATTACTTTTGTACACCAACTTCCTACTTTAATTATTGCCTCCCTCGAATGCATGCTGCCTCTACTGTAAGTGAATCCTAATAAATGTCGCACAGTCATGCTTATCGTCATTTCAAAAAGTGTATCCCTTCTTTAGGCTATGTTCCGCAACAGATTATGCAGTGCGTGTATAAAATCTCAGCAAAATGATTTATCTAGTATAGGTAATGTTAGATTCGTAGCGAATACTTAAAGTAATGTAGTCCGAATTTTCGGAACGGGGCGAAACAGCAGTTACAATCCAAGCCTCTGGGGAAAATATCCTACGTTGCGAGTCGTCACCCCGGAATATGAAAGAAATACTACCGCTTCCGCTCGGAATATGTTACACATCCCCCTTCCTCTCCTCTTCCCACCTTCCTTACACAGTAAAACCTAATACTTAACAGGAAAAAGTAGGGGTGGCCGGGGTGGCCGAGCGGTTCTAGGCGCTACAGTCTGGAACCGCGCGACCGCTGCGGTCGCAGGTTCGAATCCTGCCTCGGGCATGGATGTGTGTGATGTCCTTAGGTTAGTTAGGTTTAAGTAGTTCTAAGTTCTAGGGGACTGATGACCTCAGCAGTTATGTAAGTCCCATTGTGCTCAGAGCCATTTGAACCTTTTTTTTTTTTTTTTTTTTTGAAAGAGTAGGTACTGAAGAACTACGGCATTACACGTGTGTGTATCAGGCGAAACGAATTCGACGGCAATTATTCCATCGCATTTTTAGTACTCCACTAATACCTTCATCACAGTATTCAGACACTCAGCGCATATTGTGCTAGCAGTCACACAGTAAATAAGGAAGTTCACACGAAGGCAAATCAGTCATTGAGTAAAATATAATCGATGAATAATGGATACCTAGTTCTATGTGTGGGTCTTTTTAATTCTTCTCTCTCCCATATAGTGGACCCTCTTAGCCGCCATTCGTGTATCGTTGGCGTGAATTATACCACTTTCCTGCCAGCAGTTGAAGCAGCAACTAAAAGTACATTATTTTTTCTTTTTCTCCCTTTATTGCTCGGTTCTCTCTCCCCCCAAGGTTGCCAAACATTGTAGGCGGCTCCAAGTTTTGGTGCGACTCAGCGAGGTCAGCTTTTTTGTGCGCGGTGTGAAACGCTGGCTGTATCCAGTCTCCAGGAAATGGTCGAGTTGGTTAATATCTCTTGGGAGCGGTTTTTCTTTCAGCAGCGAACTCTCTGGCGGCCGAGAGCAAGGCTTCCGTGTGCTGGACATAAAAAATACATCCACTCGCCGTTGGTGACTCCTCGGAACGGACCTTCCTGAGGCAGACCCCAAGCGAAGACTTTGGTGACAGCCTGAAGATCAACTTCAGTTGTGAAATACTGGGAAATTCTCCACACATCTATTGCCATGGTCCCTTAATGTGCAGTATGTCCAGCGAAACTTGATTTCAATTGCAGACGCTATTATACAGACTGAATTACAGTGCAAATGACAAGCGGTGGTTTAAGTATAAACTTCGTTGTAAAAGTTATATACAGTTTGCATATGTAAGGCGGAGTGTCCGGTTACACTGATTCTAAGTAACAGTGATGTCAAAACGGTAGTAATCATCTCTAATTTAATGTGTACTACAACAAAGATAATTGTTTCATTTTGTAAATTTGGAAATTTGTGATAATGTACTATGGGACCAAACTGCTGAGGTCATCGGTCCCTTGGCCTACATACTACGTAACCTTAAACTAACTTACGCTAAGGACGACAAACACACCGATGCCAGAGGGAGGACTCGAACCTCTGGCGGAGTAGCCGCACGAACCGTGGCAAGGCGCCTTAGACCGGGCGGCTTCGTTTTGTACATGTGCTCACAGATGGCTAGCGTTGCTGAGTGCTAATCTGAAAGTCTCTCTCACTTCTGAGACTTTGAATAAAAGCCATATATTAAAGCTGTAAACTGTTTTAAATAAAATTAACCACGTACAATACGTCAGTTGCCTTTTAAAGCGAAGGAAAGGACTGAATAGTTCACAATGCCCGCATGGTTAAAGCAAGGCTCTGCAAGTTCCTATTTTTTGATTTATTGCCTGAGAGGACACTCCAGAAGGTTATCCACTTTATTAAAACCCCGTCCGGTCATCCAGATTTAGGTTTTCCATGATTTCTGGAAACTGTGTAAGGCAAATTTCGGGATAGGTGTTTTGGAAACAACACGGCCGATTTAGTTCTCCAACCTTCACTTATTCGAGCTTGTATTCCGTCTCTAAGGACCTCGTTGTCGCCTGAGCGTTAAACTATAATCTTCCTTCCTTCCACATTGTTAATGGAGACGTATATATAAACTGAATTTTAAAAGAGGTAAAATGAGCTGTTATAACGGCATAATATAACCCAGTACGTCTCGTATCTGCCATTCACATAATGCATTTAACAAAACAGGTCGAAATAGTGTACAAAAACGCAGACAAAAACCAAATGCATTGAATGCACTAGGAATATAGAAAGAACGGAGGCTATACGGATATCATATCAGGGGCAATCAAACGAAAACGAGGCAGATGGAAAAAAAGTAAGTAAACTGTTTATTATTTCAAAAATTTTCGCCATAACAGTTAATATATTTATCACACGGTGAGAAAGACAGTAGCATTCTCAGATTAATCACGTCTTATGCTCCATCGGACACATGGCAGTTTGCGCGTACGGTGTGAAACATCCGCAAGTAGATGGGACCAGGTCTGGGGATCGTTTGCGTGGCGTTCACCGAGTGTTATCGTCATTTGACAGGCACAACAGATCAACACAAGTATGCATCTTCCATTAGGAACCATATCCACTCCTATATGCAATTTTCTTTTTCTTTGCACTACGGCACCTACCAGCAGAACCATGCGACGTGTTACACAGCTCGCGTTGTATGTGTGTGGTCCTAAGAGCACTACATGGGTTAACCATACTACCCTGACGGCCAAACTTCCCAGTTTCAACCCAAATCTTGGACCTGTGGCACAACCTCGATAGGTCTGTTCGCGCCATGGATCCTCAGCCGAGTAACCAAACACAGCTGGCCACGGCACTTGAGACAATATGGCTCCATACCCTTTTCGGCACTCTACAGATCTCAATGACTGTCTTCCTCCATGTTTCCCAGCGGTCCGCGCTGCAAAAGGTGATTATTCAGCCTCTTCACAGGTGGCCGCATTTCCTCAGCAGGGGAAACTGCCGTCTCATTTCGCAGCATGTTGAGAGCTTCAAATCGCTTTGCGTATTATTATAGCCCTTCCTTACAATTTGGTTTGCATGTGATGTTACTTCGTTGGGTATCGGGTGCTTTGTGTCATAAAAATAATTAAAGACGGTGAGAGCACATTTTCAGTCCGACTGTATAATGTTCTCTTAACATAAGAAAACATTTCATACTTTCCAACAATTATTCTTTCTCACATTCTTTGTTGTTTAGAGATCATAATTCCTATTCTGTATGATGGCTGTAGGACTTCTGGAAATTAATTAAAGTTTGAAACATATACGTTTGAAATCTGATTGAAATTACGTCTGATACACAACTGTTAGAATGGGAATGGCATGTGAACGTGTATTTTATCTCGGCGCTTTTGCGCTTTGCCCTGTACTGAACTTTCCTGACTGCGAGAATGTAAATTTAATTTAGCTGCGAGAATGTGAACTGTCGATAACTTTAAACCAAACCAAAATGCACGAATGTACGCAACACAAAAACTAAATCTGGTGCAACACTATTGATTTGAACAATAAAACGAAATTCAATCAGTTTGAAAATAATGGTCCTTGTGCTTAATGAATGTTATCCTTGAAACAGAGAAATTTCTTACCTTTACCTGCGCAATGGTAACGCACTTCTCTGTTTTAGTACTTTAAATTGTATAGTTATCAGACAGCTACTGTGCAAGGCTGTTGCTTAGCATACATTTTAATTAAATCGAATACGACTGATACAGTAACTTCTTGGGAAAAATATTTAGTCAGAAATTACTTGGATCTGGGAATTGGTATTGACTTGGGGAAGCATCAACATGGCACTAACTTTAAAACTTGTATTTTGACTCCTTGAAAATTAATAATGCTCACGATTAACACACTCAATAAACTGGTTACACATTAACAATTAGCTTTACAAAATCATTGGCTGTGAGTGCTATACATTGACTTGATCATCCTTATGAAAAGACGTATTGCTTTGGTAACAAAACAACTTTCTTTACCTTAATTATTTCCAACTTATGCTGAGATTACTTTTACAGTTAGCAACCATCAGAGTATCTTGCAAATAAAAAATTCATTACTGCCCATATCGAGTAAGTATATATCCAGCACAAATCAGATACAACACGTTTTTATACTTTAGAGTGCTCCATACATCTCTCGATCTAAAGTGACTCTAACCCATTACCCATAACACGGTGAATCAGCGATCGCTGTTGAGCAGCGACGCTACTACACAATCGATACTACATTTGACCATCTCTGGTTCAATATATTTTCTTACAAAACTTGAATTAATTTACCCTGTATATATACCTTTAAAATTTTACCTCTTATCTGGTTGTCGCTGGTCTCTTCTTATAAGGGAACATCCCGTCAGGCTCTTCTCTTTGTTGGTGCTTATTTAGAGCTACAGAAGTATATTCAGATCCGTAATTTGTAGTACGCGTAATTAAACAATAAATTAGCCTGGAATTACCTGGTTTTGTTTGGCATGTTAGTGGTTCTTCTGCACAATAATAAGTCGCCTAGTGCTAACTGAAAGAAGATAAGGATATCTGGTCAGATGAATATAGGATAATATCAACGACTGCAGAAAATTGTATAATGGGAGTAGCATCCATTATGAATTGGAAGGTAAGGCGGAGAGTGAGTTACTCTGAATAATTCAGTGGTAGGGTTGTTCTCATTAGATTCAACATCAAACCGACGCCGGCAAGAATTCTTTAGGTATACATGCCGACGTCGTACGCAGAAGATGTAAGGACAGTGAAAGCATATGAGGATATGGAATGGGTAATTCAGATGTAAAGGGAGATGAAAATCTGATGAGTACGACTGATTGGAATGCCGTTGTAGGGGAAGGAGTGGAAGAAAGAGTAACGGGAGAATATGTGCTTGGTAGTAGCAATGAGAGAGGAGAAAGACTAAATGAGTTCTGCAGTATAATGCAGCTAGTAATAGCGAATACTCTCTTCAAGGATCACAAGAGAAAGAGATATACTCAGAGAGACATTTCGAAATAAGATATTTCATTCTAATGTGTACCCGGAAGCAGATATTGAGCGAGTCACGGTTTAGTAATGATGTAGAGCAGACTGAAGTTTAAAAGAATCAGATGGAAAAATAAATGTTGAACGAAGTGGGGCACTGAAGTACTGAAGAATGGTGAAACGTGTTTGAATTTCGTTCAGTATGTGGACAGAGCAATGAGGAATGCCGGAACAGACAATGCAGTTGAATAGCAATGGGCATCTGTAAGAAGGGCAACTGCACGCATCGGAAAGACAACCATAGGCACTAGGAAGGTAACTGCAAAGAAATCTTTGGTATGAAATACTTTACTGATCGACGACAGAAAGAAGTACAAGAATGTTCAGGGTTTGACACGAATCTACACATATTGTAAAAATGGATACATATGATGTGTATGTGTGTATTTCACATCTGCTTGGTACACATACCCCATAATACAAGGCGGCAGTCGCCGTGGGAGTAAGAGCCACCTACTGATCAATGTCCATGAGAAATGACGTGATAAAAAATGAGATGCATGAGGAGCTCTCGCATCATGCGTGACATTTATATTTATTAGCTCTGTGTTATTAAATGTATTAACAATACATTTCTCCAGACGCTATCCACGTATACCACTAAATGTACCTACAAAATTATATCATGATACCACACACAGCTCAGGAGATATGACATCATAAACAACGAGGTACATGAAAAACTGTCGCATTGTGCATGACGTTTTAATTTATAAATTCTTAACTACTAAATATCCACATATGCCGCTGAAGGTATTTAATTTGAGTCACACACAGACCGGGAGCTATGACGTCATAAACTCTGAGTTGAGCGAAAAAAATGCCGCAACGTGCGTTAAGTTTTATTACATTTAGTCTGTGCTGCTAAGACACTTGTACAGTCTTGTCAACTTAAGGAAATCGCTGAAAACTGGCAGCGCTTTTGCCAGCTTTCATATGTGAAGGGCAAACCTCTACAGGCGTAAACAATACCGTCTATATCAAGGGTGGCCAACTTGATTATGCCCATGATCTGCAGTTTACTGACTAAACCCTCTGCGATCTACCACTTACACACTTCTTGAAATTTTAAGTGAAACAATATAGTTCAGTATACAGTTATGTAGTATTTTTTTTACTAAGATGGATAACATAAAATTGAAATTATTCATACTAACTACTTATTCATATTAGTGTGAGCAATGCCTCTTAGTATCTTTCGCTTGGTTAGCAAAGTCAGGTTTGCAGTTGGAAATTGCCAACCTAAAATAATCCAATGTATGAGCGTCTGTCAAACGTAAACGGTGTTCACTTTTTGTTTGTTTTAAGTAGGAAAATGATGTTTCACATAAATATGTTGAACAAAAACACGAATGCAGTTATTCAACACATTTCTTCAAATTTGAATATTTCTCGTTGGAAACCAGTGCCGGGAAATCTAGTCCAAAGGATAGCCTCGCTTTTAGAAGTATATCACAGCACAGAGTAATAATTTCGTTTTGCTGTTTCATATGGTCCATTTGAAATGTATCTGCAAATTTTTTAGCCTTTTCGTAGAAGTCACTACGATCAATGTAATTATTAAACAAATATCTGATGAATTCCACTAACTTCTAAATTTTTTCCGAATTACTTAAGAGTATTTTGAAATCTGATAACACTGCCTCAATTTCTGCCGTATACTTGCCAGGAATGAAATTGTAGATAGGATGTATTCCCGTATGAACCTTTATGTTTAAACATTTCTTAAATTTTTCTTCTTGATGTCAACTATCACAGTCGCTGTTTGACTTTGGAATGCTGTAATAGAATTCACCATTTCTGCTTCTATTTAATTCTTGCCTTGTAATTCCAGATTTAATGCACTTTGTTTTACCGTAAAACCCTTTAAAAAATCTAAATCACATTGCTAGTCTAAATCACGCAGTTGCTGATAATCATCACCTCTCTCTTCAAGAAATTTTATTATTTCGTCCAATAGATCCCGAAATCCTTGCAAACACTTGCTTCGATTCAGTCACTTCACTTCAGTGCGAAATGCCAAATCTAGTTCCTTCTTATCTAACTGCTGCTTAAAGAGACGCCTTTGGGGGTATTTTCCATTTATGAAATTTACAATCTAGAAAGAAATATCCCTTACATGTTTTTTGTTTAGTCTCTTACTAGCCAGAAGTTATTGATGAATTGTTCAGTGGTAACTAATGAAGCCTGGAAAGTCTTCGTCGTTGTGACAAAAAGCAATAAAACCATTATGAATTCTTGTCATTGCAGGAGCCCCATCAGTTTTCACAGATATGAGTTTGTACAAAGGTAGCTTATTTTTGCTAATATATGCTTTGAATTCCGTGAATATATCAAGGCCACGAGTTTAACCTTTTAAGAAAACGATACTCAGAACTCTTCTTTTGTCGACACATGTTCAAATACCAAATGAATAATAATAAGTAATGGTGTGGTATAAGTGATATCTTTCGACTCGTCAAGCTGTAACGAAAAAGCAGCGCCACGGACGATATCTCTTTGTAGTTGTTCGTTTATTTTTTCACTCATCGTTTCGATACGGTGCATCATAGTATTTCGAGACAGCTGTTAGCCATCAATAGCTTGTTTAATTTCATTTTTATTTTTGAAATTCCCGATCAGCGAATCTGACACTTCTTCGAAAGTTTCCTTGACGTATTCTCCATCGGAAATTTAGTGGAGTTCTGTAACTTACTTGGAAAGAAGCTTCAGTTACAACCTTACTTTGCTCAACTGGCCTAGAAAACATTTCTTGGGCTGTTAATTGCGATTTCAATGCTCGCAATTTACTCTTTCTTATTTCACTGTTAGGAGGAGAGTCTGTCTGATATTTACTTTGAATTGTGTTAAAACGTCGCTGTAAATTTCCTTTTTTCGGTATTGCCCTCGATGTATTGCGCGCATTAAGCAGCAACAGTTTTTTTTCACCACAGTTACGAAGTAGTTCAGTTCCCATCCTCGGTAAAAGTCATAAGTTTTTAATTTGTTTGGAGCATATTTTCCGAGGATCTACAAAAATGAAAGTAAAATGTCAGTAACATAATTCGTATAATAATAAAATCAGAGAGTTCCTACGACTAATGTGCGTTAAATTTATTGTCGTAATGATGGCATAAAGTTAGCGAGTGAACATTATTTCTAAGTTTTTTTTGGTCAAGCCGGCTGATTTCGGACACCAGGGTGATTGCGGACAGCATAGTTTATCTTCTCTCGCCCGCTATATAACAACGAATTGTCGTTTAACAGTCACCTCCGCGCGCTGCTTATTTTAAGCAAGAGATAGTTTTTCCCGCGTTATGAGACTTGTAAATTGGTTCGATTGTTTACCTGCTTAATTATATGACGAACAGTCTGACTGTTGGAAGTTTACGCAGTATCGTGAAGTGGAAAGTTTTTGCGGTCGATAGAAAAGATTGTTGCTGCAGTTGTCAACTATATCAGTAACCTACGGAATTGTGATAATTGCTGTCCTAGCTTGTCAAGATATTCGTGTGAAGTTATAAAATAACGGTATACACATATCCCACTACTTCTGTAACAAAAAATGCAATCCAACAAAACCTGTGGAAGTTGTGGTGAAAATGATCTCAAAACCGCCCGAAATCACCCCGTTTGACTTAGTAGGTGGGTAATGCGCAGGATCCACCAAGTAAAATAATACTGAAAATATTATCTTACTTTATCTGATGAATCTTCAGAAACATTTCTTTCTTCATTTGAAGTTCGTGCAGCGTTTCTGTTTATCCACAGCATATGAGGCGCTATGCAAAGTCTAATCCTGACTGACATACGTAGTCGCTGACGCCGTAACACCTCTAATCTCTGTTGTCAACTCATGGATTGACCCCCGCGTGCCACACGCTTCCCGCCTATTTTCATAACGTGCCGAAACCAAAAGAGAGCTACTGCATGGATGGGAGGATAAATAACGTGACAGAACGATGATTGAAAAATGATACGAGATTATGCGCACCGCAGTTGGTGATTACGTTGCACAATATTTTTACATACAATTGTTTTTATTAGGCATATAAAACTTACATGTTTTTTGCCTTGTTACGATTCTTCTTAGTGTTTTAGCTCCCTGGGGCACTCTGGGGTGCTCTCTGGGTCACTCTGGGATGCTCTCTTGGGACTCTGGTATTCTCTGGGATGCTCTCTGTGGTAATTTAGGCTGCTCAATGGGGCATTGTTTATTTTATTGTTCAGTTTAAAGTTGCGAAGCATCCTTATCTATCTCGTGAGATTTTTTTTTAAAATTTATTTTATTGTTCAGTTTAAAGTTGCGAAGCATCCTTATCTATCTCGTGAGATTTTTTTTTTTTTTAAATTAATTTTATTGTTCAGTTTAAAGTTGCGAAGCATCCTTATCTATCTCGAGAGATTTTTTTTTAAAATTAAAAATACTAATTCAGCTAATGAAGCATCTGTTTCTTCTATGGGTTGCAGGGGTTATTACCCATACTTCTTTGTTGGACTGTTTCATTGATTTAGAAGATGTTTTCACGAATACATGGAATAAAATTTTCTCGATATTACCCAAGCAACGTAGTTCATTTTTTGTTTTCGTTTGTAGTAGAAAAATGGCAAAATGAATACAGGGGCTGTACCGGGTTTGTCAGCTAGTACAGAAATATGAATCACTCTGGAATGAAGTAAATAAGAAGCGTTGGGACTTCAAGCCGAAATGTCTGCAGGAAAAATTCGAATAAATCGAGAAAGGAATGATTATCGTAAGAACTGTATCAGCATACAAAAATGTCAAAACAACCTTTGGCGAAACTAAAAGCAAGGGCGGTAACTGTAAAGAGTGGAATGGGAATCCCACTGCTAAGCGCTTCTATGAGGGGAAGGAATTGTCTAATGACTTGATAGAAGAAGAAACTGGATTCGATATGGAAGAAGTAGGGGTCTAGTGTTAGAGTCAGACTTTAAAAGAGCTTTGGAAAACTAGAGATGAAATAAGACAGAAGGGATGGGCAATACTTACCGGAATTTCTAAAATCGTTGTAGAAAATGAAAACAAAACGACTATTCAAGTTGGTGTGTAGAATCTATGGGACTGGCGACATATCAACAAACTTTCGGAACAATGTCATCTTAACAATACCAAAGTTAGCAAGGACAGATAAGTGTGAGAACTATTACACAATGAGCTTAACAACTCAGGCATCCAAGTTGCTCACACGAACCATATACAGAGGAATGGAAAAGAAAATTGAGGAATTGTTAGATGACTATCAGTTTGTCTTTGGAAAAGGTAAGGGCACCAGAGCAGCAGTCCTGACATTGAGCTTGATAACGGAAGCAAGACTGAAGAAATATCAGGACACTACCATAGGATTCGTAGACCTGGAGAAAAGCGATTGACAATGTAAAATTTTGTATTATTTTCGAAATTCTGAAGAAAATACGAGTGAGCTATATGGAACGACGGGTATTACAGGAACGAAAAGGCAACAATAAGATTGGAATATTAAAAAAGAAATGGTCGGATTAAAATGGGGGTAAGACACGGATGCGGTCTTCGTCACTACTGTTCAATCTACATACAGTATCGAGGTATTAATGACAGAAATAAAAGAAAGATTCAAAAGTGTGATTAAAATGCAAGATGAAAGGATATCAAGATAAGATTCGATGATGACATTGCTATCCTCAGTAAGGGTGGAGAAGGAGTACAGAATACGTTGAATGAAATGATGTCGAAAGAGTACAAAATATGGATTGAGCTTAAACTGAAGAAAGACGAAATTAACGAGAAGTAGTAGAAATGAGAATAGCGAGTTAGAAGAAGTTCAGGAGTTCTGCCACCTTGGAAGCAAAATAACCCATGTTGGACGAGGCAAGGAGGACATAAAAAGCAGACTAGCACAGGCAATGAGGCCATTCTCGTCCAAAAGAAGTCTACTAGTATCAAACATACACCTTAACCTGAGGTAGAAATTTCTGAAAATGTACGTTTGGAGCACTGTGGGAAAACAGAACAAGGGGGTAGAACTATTTGAGATGTAGTGCTACAGATGAACGTTGACGATTAGATGGATTGATAAATAAGGAATGAGGAGATCCTCCACAGAAATGACGAAGAAAGGAATGTGTGGGAAACACTGACAATAAGAAGGTACAGGATGATAACACACGTGTTGAAAGATCGGGGAGTGAACTCCACGGTACTAGAGGGAGCTGTAGAGGGTAAAAGCTGTAGAGGAAGACAGAGATTCGAATACATCCAGAAAATAATTGAGGACGTAGGTTGCAATAGCTACTCTGACACGAAAAGGTTGATACAGGAGAGGAATTCATTGCGGGCCACATCAAACCAATCAGAAGACTGATGACTGAGCACGGCAGTATACTTCGTGTCCTTAAAGTGTCCACATGTGTGGATTACTTATATCCAATGCACTCGAAATTTGTTATGTAGTGACGAATCTTGTGTAACTGTACAGTCAAACTAGCCAATGACACAAATTGTGTAGTATACTCATTTTACTGGTGTATGGTAATGTTGTCATATTTGCTTATATTTATTTCTGATTCTATTTTTTGTCTAATTTGGAAACGTTGTACATTAAACTACCTCTATATGCTTGTTTTTAGGACTGAAGATAGTCATCGCGGCCGAAATTAATAACCTGATTGATAAACATTTGTAGTCCATGACTGAATTTATAATAAAAAAATAGACGTAGGATGAAAAAAAAACTGTGTAACTTACGCTTTTCATCACAGGAAGGGACTGTAAGTTTGTTGATGGAGTATTCGTACATTTGTGGATTGTGGTTCTTGACCTGATCGATATGTTGCTGGCGATGACTACGCGGTACAACAGAAGAGGTCGTGTTACCTATCTATGCTAGGTACATGTTGCAAGAGGTCGCGTTGCTGCTACAGCTAACATCGCCATCGATGCCGACGTCAGAGGCTGTGCTATCATCGTTCGATTCCACCACCACCATTCAATGCCGTACCGCTATATTGTGTCTGTGAACCACGGGGTTGATGTCCTCCTTGTGATAACAAACCCTTCAGCTTAAGAAACACTTACAAGCAGCAGAAAAGTACCAGAAAGAAAGTCCGCAGCTCGTGGTCGTGCGGTAGCGTTCTCGCTTCCCGCGCCCGGGTTCCCGGGTTCGATTCCCGGCGGGGTCAGGGATTTTCTCTGCCTCGTGATGACTGGGTGTTGTGTGATGTCCTTAGGTTAATTAGGTTTAAGTAGTTCTAAGTTCTAGGAGACTGATGACCATAGATGTTAAGTCCCATAGTGCTCAGAGCCATTTTTGAACCAGAAAGAAAACTTTTGTATCACCGCCGGTGGGTGCGTTCTGATATCCCTAGGTGGCTGAACTACTTAATTATAAAGTGATGTAAGGATATGAGAGGAGGAACAGACTTCTGATGCGACATGTTAAAGAATTTCTCACTGATGTCTGATAAACAAATAAAACTTCTTACAAATCGATCACCGTCTTGCATTCTGGCTTTGTTAGCAGATAGACGTATTTATGTGTACTAGCGTTATGTTTTAGTTTTTTTTTTGTTTTTGTTTCTTTTTCCCACCGCTCTTACAAGTGATTTGATGCACCCTGCTACAAGTTGTCTACTGTGCAAATCTCTTCATCTGTGTATTACAGAATCTGTCTTCCTCTACAGTTTTTACCTTCTACAACTCCCTGTGGTACTGTGGAATTTATTCCCTGACATCTTACCACACGTCTTAACATCCAGTCCCTTCTTCCTGTCGGTGTTTTCCGTATGTTTCTTTCTTCGCTGATCCTGCAGAGGACCACCTCACTCCACATCTGTGGTCCATGACTGGATTTATAACAAAACAAAATAAATAATTCCTGGATTTCTGGAGATCCCTTCTGGACTATGTCACAATTCGTAACAGGCTACATCTGCCTAATAAAAACGTAAACACATAACGTTCCATTATTCAACAATTTATGGTTCTTTACTTGTTCATGTGAGATCGTATAAATTCACATCGTGTATCTTGTCCATGGTGTATAGATGTTGCTAATACATCGAATTTTTCATGTAATTCGAGTGGTCAGTGACTTTGTTTACGTTTTAGATCAAGACACAGTCCTCTATGTACTCTGAAATGTTGTTCTCAACTGCCTGTAACCCTGCCACTCCAATAATTCAGGCTGTCCACAGTCAAGTAACTGCACTGTCGTTTAACTTTTAGTGTTCCAATGGTGTGTGCTGAGATCGTGCGCTTCCTTATTGCGTGTCAATATTAAACACTTGCTCAGTGACCGCCTAGTTCATCAACTAAGTGCTCCGATCAGCCTTCTATACATTGTTTAGTACCAAATAATGCCACACCTTTTGTTTCAGGTGGCGTCCACTTTCTGTCTATATGAATGTTCATCTCCTGACGCTACTCTAGCATCGGCATCTCTAAGCATATAGTACTGTCACCTGTCTTCTCGTTAAAAGACGTAGAGACGCGTCCTCTGCCTACAGTATTTATCGACAAAGAATTCTTTAAACAACACGTGACTTACCTAAACGCTTCATACAAACAACTGTACATAATAATAAGTTTGATTAAACATCCTCTACCCACATGTATACAACTACCCGTAAGTCTAGTACATTCAAGATGACACAGAGTAAATAGTAAGCGAATCATTTCCATCACTCTGGGATCAATGTAATTCAATATTAATGGATAGCCTGGACACAGCAATAGTGTTCCTCTTTTATTACAAAATTTAGCAGTGGATAGTTTCAGTATAAAATATTTCACTTCTTGTTTGCATATCATTTACACTCACATTCACAAAGTAATTCCTCTTGATCATAAATTAATTGTTGTTGAGAATGCTATCCTTCACTCTCTTCTAAACATATTACCACTCATAAAAAACAAGTATCTGAAAATTTCTGTATACTCTTACATTAACACTCTATAACTACGACAATAAACACACTTCAGACTTCTAGTTTCTGTGTATTAATTCTGCTGCTTTGTGAGTTCTGATGACACTAGTTTATGTAATTCTCAATAATTCCGTTTAGCACAATACGTATACACCTGTATTCGAAAATCGCGTGAGAACATAGGGTCTGTGTACAAATACCCACATTTCATCGCTTTTTTTTCATTCAGACATGACGATTTCACGTGGTTACATAACAAAAGCTTGTGTCCCATTAGCAAATGCCTTAATTGCCTGACGTACTTGTCGCGAAAGCTTTTCCGTTGGTTATCCTTGGCAGTTAGATTAATCTTTGGCTAATTTTGTTCTGATTCTTTTTGGTATCGGTCCTTTCACTCATTGTGCATAATTTGCTCCAGCTTAAGCTCTTGCAGCTTATAGTTACTCAACAAGTGTGTAGATAATCTATCTATAAGCTCTGACGTTTTGTGCAATACATTCGCTAAATTGCCTTCAGTTCTCTGAAAACACTTCCAACAGGATTTGTTTCTAGATGACTCTTTGAAATGAGTGTTTGCCAAATAACGTTCGATTTCAAAATGTGTTCGGTATATTACTGGTGAACTGTGTCCCATTATCTGACAGAACAGCATCAGGTTTACCTACAGTGTTTAAATAATCATGCATGTACCTAATAACTGATGAGCTGACAGCTTCCTTCAGTGCACACAGCTTCAATTGTTCTTTGTGCATACAACTTCAGATATTTTGTAAAAACATGAAATATCACAAGTACACACTTGATACCTCCTCTTGCTCAACTTAAAGGTCCACATATGTCACCTAATACAGTTTACAGTGATTTTGTTGGTATAACTGGATGAAATTCACCTCTTCGACATTTACGTGGTGCCTCATTATTGTGGAAAATGACGAATGTTATCAATATATTTTGTATTCGCCTTCGCATATTGTTGAGTTGTTTCGCAGACTTAGCCGCACGAAAGTGCCCCCAACTGTAATGAGTATACAAGCTAATTTCTCCTACAGTTAGGGCAGAATGCATACCATTCAATGATCCACTGCTGACATGCTGACGGTAGAACGTAATGTCGTTGTCGAAGATATAGGTTTGACACGGTTTACCATCACTGCTCTGTCGACACTTCTCTCATACTTCTTGCCACTGCATATCCTGTTTTCGCTAATCAACCATGTGACGGCACATATACATGAATTATCGCAAATAGCACTTGATCAATAAAACCTGACATTCAGATAAAGGTGATAATGTGAATGCAATTATGATTTGTTCTTCTTTGATGTAATGGATATGCCAGAACGCTCACACTGTTCCAAATGCTTCTAGTTCAGTGAGTGAGTAAGCCCACTCCCAATGTTTGGCTGCCAAATCCTGCTGTATAAAATGTTAGCTTTCCATCAATTTCTTCAGTTAGGAATAGACAACATTCCAAGCCAATGCCCTAAGAACCCACAATGAGTCTGAATTCACTATTCATATCAGGATGGTACAACATTCCAGTAATATTTGGTATACTCTTTATATCTTTGACAATTATTTGGAATTCGTTAGTCCATTTTCACACAACATCCTTCTACGCTCGTTGTTGTTTAGTGACTGACCTTTGGAGTACAGTCTATAAAAACGGCAGGGTCCTAGGAACAATCTCAGTTGCTTCTTATTGTGGGACGATGGAAAATTCCTGATGTCACTGACCTGTCCTGCATCAGGCGCAATTCATTCCACTGTTACAATATGTCCTACACATTTAACTCCATTCCATCGATATTTAGATTTGGTGAGGTTTGCTGTAGCTCCTGCATTGTGAAATTCCTGCAATACTTTCTTAATTAGTTCTAAGTATTCGTCCCTACCTCCGTTGCAGCTAATAGGTCATTTGTGAGGAAATTAACTTTTTCAGTATTCCGTCTCCTAAAACTCACATTAAAACTCTACATTAGAAGCTGAGACCTACAGATCTGAACACAATGTATGTCCTTGAATCTTTCTCTAAAGGTATCTGTCTATACGATTGGCGCAAATCAGTGCTTGTCAAATCACCAGCCCATAAAATCTTTGTATTTATTGTTCTGAATTCTCTGACCTAGTCCATATTGGGATCGAAATCTGGTTAAGTTTTCTTGCATTTAACATAAATCTGATGGCGTTTCAAGATCATTTACAGCTATCAATGGATTGTTGTACAGGCTTATACTTTCTACAATAACATTCCGTTTCAACATATGGCATATTTTCTTAGTTACGGCAGCTCGCCTGGAGTGTAACGTAGTATAAGTTGGCATGTCAAAAGGTTTTTGGAGTTTGAATGGGAGTTTACAAGCATCCCTATGGATGGCACCTGGTTTGTCGTGAAATACGAGTGTATGTGAGTACTGAAATGGCTTTAAATTCGTCTTGGTTTGCTTCATCTAAGTAGATTGTTGGAGCTTGTCATCAAGTGCTTTTGTGGCGTCTGCGCTCAAGTCATTTCCGTGCAAATTAACACGCCTGCCTATTATTAGTTCTTACCACTCTAAAATTCACTAATTCATGTTATTCTCGACTATCAACCTGTACCTCAATCAAATTAACTTTCACGTCTTCTCCCTTCGTTCACATTTGCATTTTTCCTTCAGCAGGCTCAATTCTTCCTCTAACGTTCTGCAAAAAGTTGATCTCTAATAAACATTCTCTATTACTAAAAATATGTGTTCCAGCGCTTGCCATTAATTTCAATTTAAACCTGTGATTGAGAATTCACCGAACATGTTCAGTTACCTGCAGCACCCAAGATCTTGGTTTTACACATTGGTGGCGTCAGAATTTCTTTGTTCTTCTCCACTGGACATACCTTTTATAGGCAATTAAACAAATTTCCGATTAGCTATTTAATATTACTGTGTGCTGCATTACACTTAATGCTGATGGCAGCTTTGCTCGAATTATGTTCCATATTTGTAGTTAGTTCCTGAATTAAATTACTTCTCATTAATTCCCATTCTGGCACAGAATGAACTGTATCTTCCTCTTTACCTCAAGGTTCTCTATGGCCGGGCCAGCAGAACTTATACGTCTGGCCATTAAGCGTTTCCTGGTCTGTTATCGTAGTTCCCTTGATTTTCTGTCTGTGGTTGGTGATGATTGTGGTTTGGTTCCAACTCTGCTGTTCCGTGTTTCTTTCCGTCCAATTTACTCTGTCATGCCCTCTTCCGGTCCAGTCTTCTCAACTACTGTTCCATGATCTTCTCGTAATAATGTCTCTGCCGTTTTTGTTTTGAAATGGCGTGTGTCGCATTCTATTGCGCACTGCACCATGCTTAGTGGTTGTCATACTTGCAAGTGCTACTCTTGGATCATCTGTTTCTCGGAAATATACTTTGTGTCCATTCTCGTAAAAGACATACCGATCGTCTTCTAACATGTCCAAAAAATCTGCAACTGAGAGGAATGCTCCGATACCTTCTTACGGTACTGTAAAAAACTTCTAAATCACGCCCGAGTTTGGATTCCGTTCTTCTATCTTTAATATCACCCGTATTCCCCTGGACCAGCATTTTTGCATCCCACCTTTCTCATACTAATTAGATCTATTGTTAATACCTGCGGCTTCATCACAATGCCGCGCCACTATGCATAAATCTAAAAATTTCATTTTGTGACTGTCGCTCCAGCTTTGGGAAAATATTCCATGAAAGGATTTTTTGAACACAACTGAACATCTTTTATGCCCTGTGTGAACGTCGGGAATTGCTGATGCTTTACCATGATATCTTGCATTAAGCCTGTGGTCAGATTCGTTTCTGTGGTCCCTTGTACAGCTGACTGAAACCATGTCAGGTTCAGTCATGAATGCGGAGTAGTGAATCAGAATCCGTCCTGTTGTTGCAAGACGCCTGAAAGTGCATCGTCTGAAGACACATCCTGCACAACTAGGTTGCTCTTTTAATGTACCATACGTATTATATTTTAGTTGGTCTAATCCACTTCGTATGAACTTGGTGTCAATCTTCATTTCCTCCCTGGAATTCGATGTAGCGATCACTTTACAATTTACGTCTGATATCATCTTTTGCTGTCTAGTTTCTATTACTTGCAAGATGCCATTCATATTGGTTTCAATTTTATTGACCTTGCTCTTGATACTTCTTTCGTATTTTATGAACTTCTGATCTGTAAAATGTTCTAGATATTGATCTGCTTCTGTCTTTTCTACTGTGTTTTGCATTATCTTCCATTCATTAAATTTTGCGTTCAGTGTTTCTTGAATTTATCTTTCTCTGCTGTCCACTTTTCGAACCTACCTACAACCTCTGTAGTAATATTGTCCACTTTCTTTAAAAAGTCCTTGATTTTACAAACCTCTTCCGCAATGGCTTTAATTTCAGTTACTTCTTACAAAAATCTTCAAGTTTTAATCTTATTCTAAAATATCTTTGATTTTGTTAACTTCTTCCTAAACAACTAAATTCTGCTGACCACCCGCGAAACTGAATTTATTATCTCCGCTTCACTAGAGGCTAACACCATTTTTACGAAATGATCATTAAATCTTGTACATAAATTAATATTTTTGGCAGTTAGTCTTGAATTTCTTTTCTCTAAATACAGAAAAAAAACACAAATTTGTTATTCTAAACTCACAAATTAAGGTACTTTCCACCAACAAAGAAGTAAAAACTTTTGAGTTGTCTTCTGTAATGGCGTTTTTTCTCCCACTCACTCTCACCGAGCGGGATAGCGCAGTGGTTATCACACTGGACTCGCATTCGGAAGGACGACGGTTCAAGCCCGCGTCCGGCTGTCTTGATTTAGGTTTTGTGTGATTTCCCTAAATCGCTTGAGGTAAATGACAGAATGGTTCCTTCGAAATGACGCGGTCACTTTGCTCCTCCATCCTTCCCTAACCCGAGCTTGTGCCCCGTCTCTAATGACCTCGTGGTCGGCGGGACGTTAAACCCTAATCTCCTCCTCCTGACCATTAACTCTCAACAATGCTCATTTCTTCTCTGGCTGCTCTTGACTCTTGGCGGTCATTACACTCAAAGATTTTCCTCGTGTGTATTTTTTTCACAGACGTCTAGTTAAAGCGGTTCAACATGTAGCACTTGGTAGTATCAAATTTTTAAGTTGCAAAATTTTGTACATGGCTGCACGTTCAGAGACCGTGAATAGTTACAATTAAAAGAAAACAGCCCTCGGTCACTAATTTTTAACGAAATTGACCGGGTTTCGACACTGCTAGGAGTGTCTTCCTCAGAATTTACACCAAAGAATGGTCTATAACATGGTCACAGAATTATGACTAGAAACGTATGATACAAATTATAAGTACGGAATTATCGTGAAAGACTGGCAGTACTTATATGTCATTTATAAAATAATAAATATGCCAAAAGGGCATTAGTCACAAAGATATTTAAGATAAAAGAAACTGACGGCGAGCCACTAAGGGCTCCTCGTTACTTGCGTAGTGCAGGTTGTAAACGGACTCTTTCACGATAATTCCGTCCTTATAATTTGTATCATACATTTCTAGTCGTAATTCTGTGACCATGTTATAGACCATTCTTTTGTGTAAATTCTGAGGAAGACACTCCTAGCAGTGTCGAAACCCGGTTAATTTCGTTAAAAATAAGTGACCGAGGACTCTTTTCTTTTAATTGTTTTTCAGTTGCGTTTTATATGTCTGCAGCTCTTTTCAAGTCGAAATCTGCTCAAACTTCATGTACGTCTTTTCCGACTTTGTGTGGTCAGCAGACTTTGTGATCTCGTTTGGTGTTTAGTTTCACGAAATAAAAGAGTCAGTGCATTAGTTCTAAGTCACACTTGATGTTTATTTTATACTTTACTAACAACTATGTGATCTCCCCCAGATTCGAATATTACAGCGAAGTCGCTGCGTCCTGTCACAGTCTTCAGATCGCACGTTCTTAGTTGCTGGACGGTCAAGACGCCTACTCTACATGATGCTTCTCGGACGTACGGAAGCTGATTAAAATTTTACCTCTTCTCTAATTGTTGCTGGTCTCTTCTTAGCAAGGAAAATCGTGTCAGGGTCTTCTCTTCGTTGGTGCTAATACTTTAGGACTGTAAAATTTTAGTCCAAGAGTATGAGACAGTCCAGTCACATTAATGTGACCGTCACCCTTGTTCGATGTCAACGTGTAATAACGACTGGTGGCAGCAATAGCAGTGGAACATATATAAAAGCCTGTCGGGGAACGTGGAAAAACGTGTAGTCGTTGTCGTAATACGTGGAATGAGCGATTTATGTAATGTCCAAAAGGGCATGCTCATAACCAACAGTGGAAGCATTTTCGAAGCGGCTGTCTGTGAACCGTTCTCGTGCTTCTGTGGTTAAAGTATAACGTGCAGGACAAAATGGCGCTATCCAAAACCGACATCGATCGCCCCCCCCCCCCTCTAGCACCACCCATTACCCCCTTTCTTCCCTTCTCCCTCGTCTCCGTACCCCTGGCAGATCCTCTCCGTTTGTTCCTCGTCGTCGATGTGCTGCGGAGTGTTGTGTTCGCTGCTATTCTCCACTGACGTCAAGAGCTGTGATTTTAATTGTGTGCTGGACTTTATTGTTGTCCCTGATTGTTATGTGCTACGCTGTCCATCGCAACTTTTATGCTCCGGCCGTACTTCGCCTTGTGTTTCTTTCAATCTTCACAGTGTGATTTTTTGTGTACACTATTTAGATTTTTATCACCACTTTTACAGTCACCCCCTTTTTATGCTATCTTCCATTATGTTTTCCCTTTTATATGTCTGTTTCGCCATATTTCCTCCTTTATGTTGCTTTAAATGTTTCCCTGTTAGGTATTGTCTCTCGCTGAGGACCAGAGACTATAAAAAACAGTTGTGCAGCTGTTATGCAACTGAACGCCCCGATGACCAAACGGCTCCATCAGTGTCCCCTCAACGACCGTTCAGCGAGTATTTCTGCATATGGGCCTCTGCAGCAGGGACCTGGTTCATGCATCCATGCTGACTGCAATTCATCGGCTACCAAAGTTGGAAATTGCACGCGAATACCACAGTTCGACGTCCACTAAGAGGCAACAGGTGGCCTTTCCAGATGAATTACGCTTTATGCTCCGCTAGACAGATGCACGGCGCGGAATGTCTGAAAGCTGACCCGGTGCAAGCTGAAGAGAACTTTATGGTCTGCGGAATGTTTTCGTGGCACCCCCTCGGTGATCAAGTCATTCTGAAAGGCACAATGGATCATTAGGTATGCATTTATCCTTGGGGACCATGTGTGTGGTTCGGGGAGCACCAGAGTTCAAATGGTTCAAATGGCTCTGAGCGCTATGGGACTTAACATCTGAGGTCATCAGTCCCCTAGAACTTACAACTACTTAAACCTAACTAACCTATGGACATCACACACATCCATGCTCGAGGCAGGATTCGAACCTGCGACCGTAGCAGTCACGCGGTTCCGGGCTGAAGCGCCTAGAACCGCTCGGCCACCGCGGCCGACGCACCAGAGTTAGCCGTAATCGCCTATCCGCCAAACTCCCCCGAATTAAACCCAATCGGGAGCCTGTCGGACCACCGCGATCGGCCTATTCGCGCCATGGATCCTCAACCGAGAAACCTAGCCCAGATAGAAACGGCAGTGAAGGCGACATAGCTCTGCATCCCTGACGGTGCCTTCCGGAACCTCACTGACTCTCTTCCTGCACGCCTCGCGCTGCAAAAGATGGTTATTCAGGCTTTAGACAGGTGGTCGTATTAACGTGACTGGACAGCGTAGTATGTGTACCTGAATAATGAAATTATCATGGAGTAACGTGATTTATCTGAAGCGCCAATCGTACTTCTGCGAAATTATAATTCTCCCACGCTATTCCACAAGAATACGTCTGTCTGATAACAAAAACAGATGCAATAGCGATCGATTTTTAAGAAGTTTCGTTTTTTTATCAGACAAGCTTAGTGAGAAATGGTTTAACATGTTATAGTTATACTGCAGCTGAAGTCTGCCTCTCTAACGTCTTTGCGTCTCGGTATAATTAAATAGTTTCTCCACCTAGGGAAGTCCCATCATTAAGTCGGTTTTGATTTTCTTCCGTAGTTTAAGCATAAATCACACCTGTACAAGAAGATCATAAAAACAGTTAATCCTGTACCCTCTTCCTTATCTCGGCTGTATATATGTAGCACCGCTGCGTAACACTATTTTGTTCATGAAACTTCCTGGCAGATTAAAACTATGTGCCCGACCGAGACTCGAACTCGGGACCTTTGCCTTTCGCGGGCAAGTGCTCTACCATCTGAGCTACCGAAGCACGACTCACGCCCGGTCCTTCGCAGGAGAGCTTCTGTAAAGTTTGGAAGGTAGGAGACGAGATACTGGCAGAAGTACAGCTGTGAGGACCGGGCGTGGGTCGTGCTTCGGTAGCTCAGATGGTAGAGCACTTGCCCGCGAAAGGCAAAGGTCCCGAGTTCGAGTCTCGGTCGGGTACACAGTTTTAATCTGCCAGGAAGTTTCATATCAGCGCACACTCCGCTGCAGAGTGAAAATCTCATTCTACTATTTTGTTCATGTTTATCGCAGATTTAACTAGTCAATGTGAGCGGAAGGTTGTGTCTCATGCCAGTTTCAGAGATAGCGGAGCAGCAGCAGAGGTCAAACATGAGCAGTGGTGTAGAACTATTTAATCGAAAATTCGATGCTGTCCCTGTATATTTTATGTCTCATATTTCATCTATTTCGACAGTTACCGTATTTTTTTAAGTGATGCAACGTAACGTCTGCTCAACGACAGTTTCTAAGTAGCTTATTTCATTTTTTAACAATTATTTTCATCGCACATCAGTTCGAGGTCAGGTCTACTCAAAACATTCTTCTTTGTTCTTATTATCGTTTTCTCCCGACTGTCGCCTTGTCATTAATATTTCGCATCTTTTCTCGGGATTATCTTCTGTTTGGCCTTCTGTATAATAAGAACGTCTATTGATGTTTACCTCATGTACTTTTGTTAAATAACTGCCCTTTCGTCAACTTTTCGTGTATTGCTCAATTCACAAGATACTGAAAACGCCGCTTAATTTAATCCGATTTATCATCATATGCTTATGACTGTCTCAAGACCTACATTGCTTACTTCCTGTCAGGTTAAAGTCAATAATAACTTAATACTGTTACAATAATGTGTAATCAACACATCCAAAACAAAACTGTACAAATCATAAATAAAGACTTATTTTGTAAAAGACATTACAATCGCCTTTGCCTGTAAAAGTTATTTGTTTGAACTATTCCAATTTCAGTCAAGTGGCCTTTGTCAAGTGTTATAACTGTGGTTTTGCACATGTAAGTACTCAAAACCTTGTGACACGTACACATACCGGTGTTGCATCCGTGTGTTGGGTCTTTTAACTGTAAGAATGAGCTACATTCAAAGAGAGTGACGCTCTGTACATCGTGAAAATGGCATAAAATACATTTACTGTTAACGTTGTTAACAACTTTAATCTGAATCACACTAAAAGCGTACACGTGTACACTGTCTACATGACAACTAATGTAGACCGTCTACATGACGTCTCATATAGATAGCTGCCATGCAGACAGTGTACGAGAGCACTGTTTTGGTGTGATTCAGGTTGAAGTTGTTAACAAAGGTAACAGTATAAGTAAATGATGCCATTTTCACGATGTACACAGCATCACTTTGATTTAATGTAGACTAACTCTTACAGGTAAATGACCCAACATACAGATATGATAACATGTATACATAACCGAAAATTCTTTGATTCTGGCACGTGAAACCATTTGATACAGGCCACATGATCGAGACCGCAGTAATTCAAATAAATAACGTTGACAGTGGAAGGCGACTGTGATGACATTTATAAAATTTTGCAGGACTGTTAACACCAACCACGATAAGTTAATCAATGAAGTCTTCGAACAAGCTGGTGAATTGTTGCGTTTGGGACAGATGAAGACAATGACTGAATAGACAGCAACAGAAGGAACAGAAGAATAAAAACAATTTGGAAAGCTAGCGATAAAACAAACGGGGTTTTCAAATACAAGTTACTGAGTGTCTGAAAACTAATGTCAACAATGAGTGTGTATTACGAGTTTCGACATGTGACTGCGAGACATGGGCTTCCAGGACGAAATTCTATTCAAAAGCTGAGGGCTCAGCGAGTAATCGAGTCACGCCTATTCGAAACACCTGACAGGTAAATGAAAACAATAAAATGGATCATGGAGAAACTGTAGTGGATGGCGTAATGATAAATATAGCCAATGAAAAGGTTGGTAGGCTGAACAAGAATGTTCTTTGCTGGAGTCCAGTTAGCAAGAGTAATCGAGTCACGCCTATTCGAAACACCTGACAGGTAAATGAAAACAATAAAATGGATCATGGAGAAACTGTAGTGGATGGCGTAATGATAAATATAGCCAATGAAAAGGTTGGTAGGCTGAACAAGAATGTTCTTTGCTGGAGTCCAGTTAGCAAGAAGAGACCAAGGTAATGACCTATGGGAACCTAGACAGATGGCACTGGACAACGCAGCAGCAGCAAGAGGGATGTTGATGGCTGAACTGATGTGTTACCTGTGCGGTGAAGTAGTATGAAGTGAAAACCAACTACACCTCACTACTGTTCATACTCAAATTTTTACAATCCGTTATAGCGTTGTAACTTGATGAGTTCAAATCGCAGAACATTAGGGCGTTGTTGACAATAGTTAATCAACTCCAACTAACAATCAAACCAAAGTAATACCATCGGTATTTTTTCAATTTTGTTTTATTCCATAGATTATTCTGCATCGAGTCTCATTCTCCAATTCTCTCAGTCTTTCGCAAGACTCTGCAGTTCGGAGTAAGTTGTCAATTTAAGATATTATTGTCTCTGACTTGGGTATACTTCCCAGACATTACTTTCAGAATGTAGGGGCAGTGTCTCTATAGGTGGCTACATCATCGGTCCCTCTGCTTCTTCATAGTCTCCCAAACCATTTTTTCCCTCCTGTGTAGCTGAAGACTTCTTAATTGGTCATTCTCTCTGTCCCTAAGACCCATAGGATTCTTCTCAAACCTCATCCATCAAGAGCCTTTAGCCTTTTCAAGCAGTGAGACAATTACGACTAGGTGTGAACAAAGTCACTGTTAACGATGAATAATATTCGCGTGTAAGCGTTTGGAGATACATCTAGAAAAAAATAGGTCAACAATATCCAGTATGGACTTCGGCTAAATCACGTTAAAGGAACATCAGAGTGAAACTCTATGTCGTTTTACTCGTAGTAGGCCATTTGACTGAAGTAAATTCATGAACTTCCCGAATGTATAACAAAACAATTTTGCCGACTCTTTTGATGGATGAGCGCTGTTGTGGCCGGCCTGAGGGAAACCTATTTCGATCCGCCACGCATCTCATCGATTATTGATATTCCGTGGCGCAGCGCAAATAACAGCACTGATTGGCCTTGCAGATAACTCATTTCTTATTTATTTCCAAATAACGCTCTGAGCCTGCCTCTCAATTCCGCTGATGTTCAGTTCTGTAGACAGTTTGTGGAAAAATCAGAACTGACAGAAATACTCGTCGGAGGACATGTAGTCGTAATTATGTAGCACAGAAGTAGCCTCGCTCAGACACGAAAAAGAAATAAAATCTTGAATTTGACACACTCGAAAGAGGAGTCTATTGGTTTTATTTGTCGTCAGAGTTGACGTACACAGACATCGCAGCGGAAACAAGGGTTTCTCACCTAAGTTTTGAAATGTACGTGTTTCGATCAACCTTGAGGATATCGTTGTTCTGTTTGGATCCGAATGAATTCTATACAAAGTTTCCACTAAAGCAACTGGTGAAGTTTTCAATGTCAATGGCAGTTGTAAAAAGACATGGATATCGTTTTTGATTGTCACAGTGCACCTAATAATGCTACTAATACTGTCTACCTGAAGGGAGGAATTGAACGACACATCTGCGGAAAATTTCTGTACAAGATAGTGAACTTACTCGGGAGATAGAACTAAGTGAAATGTTCAGATCAGGGAATCTTACATTTCTCCGCAACGCCTTTGAAATATACTACTGGCCATTAAAATTGCTACACCAAGAAGAAATACAGATGATAAACGGGCATTCATTGGACAAATATATTATACTAGAAGTGACATGTGATTACATTTTCACGCAATTTGGGTGCATAGATCCTAAGAAATCAGTACCCAGAACAATCACCTCTGACCGTAATAACGGCCTTGATACGCCTGGGCATTGAGTCAAACAGAGCTTGGATGGCGTGTACAGGTACAGCTGCCCATGCAGCTTCAACACGATACCACAGTTCATCAAGAGAAGTGACTGGCGTATTGTGACGAGCCAGTTGTTCGGCCACCATTGACCAGACGTTTTCAATTGGTGAGAGATATGGCTAATGTGCTCGCCAGGGCAGCAGTCGAACATTTTCTGTATCCAGAAAGGCCCGTATAGGACCTGCAACATGCGGTCGTGCATTATCCTGCTGAAATGAAGGGTTTCGCAGGGATCGAATGAACGGTAGAGCCACGGGTCGTAACACATCTGAATTGTAACGTCCACTGTTCAAAGTGCCGTCAGTACGAACAAGAGGTGACCGAGACGTGTAACCAATGGCACCCCATACCATCACGCCGTGTGATACGCCAGTAAGGCGATGACGAATACAGGCTTCCAATGTGCGTTCACCCCGATGTCGCCAAGCACGGATGCGACCATCATGATGCTGTAAACAGAACCTGGATTCATCCGAAAAAATGACGTTTTGCCATTAGTGTACCCAGGTTCGTCGTTGAGTACACCATCGCAGGTGCTCCTGTATGTGATGCAGCGTCAAGTGTAACCGCAGCCATGGTTTCGGAGCTGATAGTCCATGCTGCTGCAAACGTCGTCGAACTGTTCGTGCAGATGGTTGTTGTCTTGCAAACGTTCCCATCTGTTGACTCAGGGATCGAGACATGGCTGCACGATCCGTTACAGTCATGCGGATAAGATGCCTGTCATCTCGACTGTTAGTGATACGAGGCCGTTGGGATCCAGCACGGCGTTCCGTATTACCCTCCTGAACCCACCGATTCCATATTCTGCTAACAGTCAGTGGATCTCGACCAACACGAGCAGCAATGTCGCGATACAATAAACCGCAATCGCGATAGGCTACAATCCGATCTTTATCAAAGTCGGAAACATGATGGTACGCATTTCTCCTCCTTACACGAGGCATCACAACAACGTTTCACAAGGCAACGCCGGCCAACTGATGTTCGTGTATGAGAAATCGGTTGGAAACTTTCCTCATGTCAGCACGTTGCAGGTGTCGCCACCGGCGCCAACCTTGTGTGAATGCTCTGAAAAGCTAATCATTTACATAAATCAGCATCTTCTTCCTGTCGGTTAAATTTCGCGTCTGTAGCAGGTCATCTTCGTGGTGTAGCAATTTTAACGGCCAGTAGTGTAGTGTCCTTCAAAGCAACAATCCAGGAATTGCCATACTTTCATCTGTCAAAACGATGTTGACAGGGATAACACTGTAATGAACATTGCTACAACAACAAAAATTAACGTAGATTCTCGAGGATTCACAAATCACATAGATGGAGAATGTCAATATCTTCAAGTGCTCACGACATACGCAGCCTGACGAAAAAGTGAAGCAACCAGTAGATATAGTCGGATGTCTATGTAACTCTGTACACGTACACAACATGAGTATTTAAATATTGGAATTGCAATTCTCAGTGATAGGTAGAACGGCCACTACAATGCATTATTGCTGTTCATGTTTAGTTTTGTTATCGGACCTGGTGGGATATATATAGGATATATAAGGAACGTGATCAGCGTTATATGTCGGGTGGTGACCGTGAAGGAGACGGAGGTACTGAGTACTCTAGTGAGACAGCGTTGTCAGTGCATGCGACAGTTTGAAAGGGGCTCGTTGTGGGTCTCCATTTGGTTGACCGGTCGAATCGTACGATGTCCGCCGGCCAGTGTGGCCGAGCGGTTCTAGGCGCTTCAGTCTGGAACCGCGCGACCGCTGCGGTCGCAGGTTCGCATCCTGCCTCGGGCATGTATGTGTGTGATTTCCTAGGGTTAGTTAGGTTTAAGTAGTTCTTTAAGTTCTAGGGGACTGATGACCTCAGATGTTAAGTCCCATAGTGCTCTGAGCCATTTGAACCATTTGAACGTACGATGTCCTGATTTGCGGAACATTCGGACGCAACGCGACGTGAGGGGAGGCATGCTCGTCAGGGTTCCAGACCACCACAAGAGAGTATCGCCGTTTTGTGCCTCAAGCACATTGTAATTTGCGTCTGCAATCCGAGAACGATTAATGGACTCCTTGCAATAGCCTGTGTTATTCCAGAACATTGGTCGGATACTATTTGAAGCTAGACTAGGAAATTACGATTCCATGCATAAGCTACCGTTAACCTCACATCACCGATGACTGCTTTCGCAGTGACGCCGAGACGGGGAATCAAGGACGGCTGATGAATAGCGTTGTATTGTGTCCAGCGATGAGTCGCAGTTCTGCGCTATACCTCATGACCATCATCGCCGGGTCTTGGGGCGTCCTGAGAAGAGGTCTCTTTTTTCGTATGTTTTGGAGAGGCACAGCACTGTTCCTCCTGGTGTCCTGGCGTGGGAAGCCGTCGGGAGTGACTGAAGGTCACGGTTGGTTAGTGATTGAGGGAACTCTGGCGGCTGAACGGTGAGTCAGGCTTTTCTGCGGTGTCATGTGTTTCCTCTAAAGCGACAGTATTGTGGTGCCATTTTTCAACAGGACAATGCTCCTTCAGACAAGGCATGTGTCTCTATGAACTGTCTAAGTTACGTTGAGGTACTCCTGTGGCCATCATGATCCCCGACTGAATATGTATGGTACCGATCTGGACATCAACCCTGTCCTTGCTGGGCATCCAGGATATCAAGGACCGTTTACAACAGCTATGAGCCAACTTTCCTCAGCAGGGGCTACGACGCCTTTAAGAAACCTTTGCCAACGAAATCAGCCCATGCATCCCGGCTAGACGCTGTGCAGCATCATAGCGGTAAGAAGGCTCATTCTTCCGAGCAAATTGTAAATTTGACTCAGTTTTGTAAACATCGAAGTAAGATCACATACCGTCTCAACCTGTGAAGTTTCATTTCGTTTCCTCTTTCCCTTCTGGATGGTTAATTTTATTTTTGCAGGCAATCTATATGGTTGAGAATTTGATTGGCCCCTTCACAGAAAAGGGAACAGTAACAATAAGTTCATTCCCTCTGTCCTCTGCTAAATAGGTTATGATAAGAACTTATGTGAATTAATATTTACTCTTTATATTAAAGACTAAAGTATTTCAATCCTGTTTACGTAATATTATATGCACTAAAGTTATATTTGTGTGGGAGTCGTTAGGGAACTTAATATCGACTCCGAACAAGAAGCACGAAACTTGCAAAATATTTCATAAACAGCGATCAATGACATGTCGATTATAAGTAGTGCCACTTTCTTTACTAACAATATACTTACTGTTGTTGCTTCCAACAACTATTAAGATTAAAAAGCATCGAGTTTCGCTATCTTGAGGAGTTGCGCCACCTTCTGTGGTGCATTTTTTTTCATTTTATTAACAATAGCACTTTACTGTAGTCTGCCACATATAAATTTAAGTAAATTGATTCAAACCAGCTCTTTGTTGTAGATATTATTTTTATAACGGAATATATGCTATGACTATACGTACATAGTTAACTCTGCGCTTGTGGTAATGTAAAGTTCGTTTTCTGCTTCTTATGTTATGAAAAATAATAATACTAGAAGTAAGGAGTAATCTTCAGTGAGGAAGAAATTTAAAAATATAGAACCTATGACTGAGAATTTGTTTTGGTTACGAGTTTTATCAGGAAAATGAGATGATTTTTTATGTGCAAGTCAGTCGCATCTGGGAAAGTGTAGGTTAGCGATAAAATTGAATAATTATTGTACAAGCGGGTGAATATTCAATCAATCGGTAGCACCTGGCGACATTGGCGACAAAGATTTTTTCGTGTTTTTACGTCCACGTGCTGATGAATACAGAGTTGTGCTCTTCTTGCAGAGGGATTAAACCAGCAGTGTTGCAACAGTATTATGAGATAAAACGAATTTGGTTGTGACAGCTACCCACTAAATACAAGTAAAGCGTCAAGAAACGAGGATTACGCTTTATTAATTCCAATTTCAATATATCCGTTGCTACGTTGATTCCAGCTGTCGACCAGATTACCCATAACTGCTGCCTGAGTATCATTACTTTGCTTCTGAGCTTCAGCAAGTTCGGAACTTCGCAGGAAACTTAACTTATGAGGTGCCATATGTTACACTTGCCCTAGCTCCCGTCGTTTATATCACTGCAGCGGTGCCAATATTACGGAACTTCTTACGACCTGCCTGTAATTCTCGGTGGCACAGAATAGCGTAGCCCCTTAGCGAGTGGTTTTTTTTTCCTACAGAATTTGCAACAGCTGAGGCGATATCATCGTTTAGATGCAAACGGCTTGCTCAGCTCTGTTCGCAATTTTTCAAATATATCATCGGCTAAGGAACATTTTTCCAACTGGACGAAAATTTGTTGATTAAGTCTCATAACTGCTGTAGAAAAATTAATAAAGCTATCATTTGGCTGAGGTTAGACGCTTATGGTAGCGTTTACCATGTTTGCTAATTAAATCTGGTTTTGCAAAGGCTTATCTTTTTCGTTTTTACTGCCATTGATTCACACATTTTCGGCACTTGTGTGTCATGTGTTTCGTTTTTATTTCTGTAAAATATTATTCAATCGTTTGGTTGGTTTCCTATTTTAGGACTAAACTATAGCGTGTACATCGATTTAGTTACGGATACTCAACGCTGCATTGTACAAGGTGATGCATTTCATGAGTCGACAAATTTGCATCTGCAAAGTAATTAAAAAACGTATGTTTCTTAGTTTAAAAGTTTGTTGCTTTTGCATATTTTTTCCGAGAAGAACAATATAGGATGTAAATGTAAGTTCTGAATATTTGTTACTGTACTCTCGGAAAAATTTGTTAAAAATAGTGAATAAGCTAACAAATACAGTTTTTCTGACTAATTTTCGGACGATCTGTTGTCAAACAACAATATGTTTAACAAGAAACGTCACTATAAATCAAATCTCGCAATTCATTCTGTTCGGTAGAAAAACCACAATAAAATGGTTGCACTGTTCTTAAACCTAATATAGAAAATTAACCAGAAGTATGTATAATATTTCACAAGAACAAAAAGGGGGCCTGAAGACGACTAAGTCTAAGATGATAAAAAATTTTGATGATTATGTAATATGTTGTTTACAGTGTTAATATATAGCTGAGAATATGACTGAGACTAGTTGCTTAGCAGTTTATATTCCAACGGAATATAACGATGTAAATGCTGTTCGTTTGCACTAATTGATGTTTTTTAGGGAATAGATATTTTCGAAAGCAATGAGCCAACCAAAAGTATGAAATGTATTGTAGTGATAGCCATCAGCGCTACGTCTTTATAGATTTTTTAATTTATTGTTACTGATTTCGAGCATGGCTCATTTTCAAGCTCTTCGCAGTACGATCATAAATGCTATTTATTTATGATCTTACGGAATACAGCTTGAAAATGAGCCATGCTGGGAACCGTAAATACTATTTGATTACGATCTTCTTGCGTACAGCCCGAAAATAAGCCATGTCAAATCGGTAGCAATGAATAAAAAATGTATGAAACAGCAGCTGTAGTGGACTATCGTCATAACGCATTTCATCCAGTTAGCGGTCACAGAACAGCATACAAATGAAATATTTGTCGCCAATAGTGCTCAACGGTGGAAGGTATAGGACATGGGTTGATTTAAATGGATTAATAATATGAATAATATATGAGGAGATAATTGTATGAAATGGAATATTACAATCTTGTTCCAGGACCAATGGTGGAGCTACTGAAGTTCAGATGCGGAGAGCAGCAGGTTTGGGAAAGTTTTCATTCTCTAACAATTTTTTGTTGTTTCAAGTTACGATGGAAGGATGTAAGGATGGTTCCAGATTGAGGAATGTTCGCAAAGAGTGACAGCACACCATAGTTGTTGATAATGTGATGAAGGAGTATTGGATATTAAGTCCACGGAAAGCGTAGACTATTCAGTCGAGTCACAAGTGTATTATATTGTAACCAAATGACTCGGAAAAGGACTCTAACTTATATGGTAGGTAATATTTGTGGTTCTTTGATGACTCGTCCCTAATGACATCGACGGGAGAAATCCTTATTTTTCTTCATTCTTTGGCCAGCGTCTGATCGAAATGCGTAGGGCTTTTAAAGAGTGTAGAGGAAGATGGCCGGCAGCAATACCCTTTTCGGCTCATAAGTAAAGTCAGTGTAATTTACCGTTTTCTATAGGTGGTTTAGTAAAGGGTGTTGCAAACTGATTTTGAATAAATGGGTTGTTCGCGGCATTGTATATGTAATGTGGCTAAGATGGAATAGTAGAGGAGATAAATGGAAAGTTGGTCGCCGCGTCATCTGAGCTTCCTGTGGATTCAGTTTTGAAAGACACTGAATTGTTCTTAAGAGTGAAGGCTGAGATGCCTCTGAAGTATCTGGAGTGATTCCTTGCGGGACTTCTGGAACTCTTGTCTGTATTGAAGAATGATGCACAACAGGCCATCCTGACAGAAAACGCACAGAAATCTGAATATTCAGAGACTCAAAAAATACGTCTATTCTCAAGATATTTGTAGGATATTCGACAAAAATTTGACTAGGAATCGTATTAAAGTTGCACATGAGAACAGAGAAGTCAATACGTACTAATATTAGAAGAAGCACACGTGTGAGTAAACAAAGTACCCAAGAGCTGCCCAGTATCTTCTAATGAGAGAACCTGCTTCCATGCTTCTTGGCAGAATGCAGTGCTGTGTAGCTCTGGTAACCGTGTTCCTCTTACTTCGCTGGGTCGCAGCTAATCTCCTGTAGATGTACGGCGCACGTTTCCATGGAGATTTACGGTGGCTACGTAACAAGTACAGTTGCTGCCTGCTGCGTCTTCAAGACGCGGAGAATTACTGCAGCGCCTTTACTGCGTACACAGAATCATGTGGAAGAAAGACACAAAAAGTGTGATTGGCACTGTGGCAATTAAAAGGTAGGGCACTTAGACTAACTGATTTTAAATTCTTCTCTAACTCGAAAGATTTCTTTGGTCAATAAATGCACAAACACTACTGCGGAAAATGGCGGCAGTATGTTACAAATTGATATTTTAGGTAGGTATGCAAGGAAATCTACTCTTGAAATTTTCTTAACATATTCATGAAGAGAGTATGGTTTTGAAAATTATTTTTCAGTGAACATTCATATACAAGGGCTATAAAGCACATACCTTAAGAGCACTTCTTCATCTTCCATAGTATAAAACACGTCTTTTCTGCTACAACCTCTTTGCTTTTCATACTTTTGGGGCCGTGCGGGATTCGCCGAGCGGTCTAGGGCGCTGCAGTGATGTACTGTGCGGCTGATCCCGGCGGATGTTCGAGTCCTCCCTCGGGCATGGGTGTGTGTGTTTGTCCTTGGGATAATTTAGGTTTAGTAGTGTGTAAGCTTAGGGACTGATGACCCTAGCAGTTAAGTCCCATAAGATTTCACACACATTTGAACATTTTGAACATACTTTTGGAGAAGGCAGTAGGGACCGAAACAAGAAATGAATGTTTATTAAATATGGGCCCTAAAATGCCAATCTTAAGACCTATGAGCACTTATTTAGCAGAAAGATATGTTTCACACTTGCGAAGATGAGAAGTGCTGATAGCGCTCAAAGTGTTTTGGATCTCATGTTTACTAGACTTTTTTTCTTGCTTTGGTCAATACTTCCTCCTCCCAAAATATGGAAAGCAAAGATGAGATCAGTTTCATAGTATAGAAGATACACAAGTGCTCATATCTCTTCAGGTATGCATTTTAGAGCCAATATTTACCAACTTTTTAAGTTATTTCTCTACAAGGAACCTGTCGCTAGAGTTTGTCGGTGTTTTATTGGGACGCTCTATATATACAGGATGTTTATTTTAACTTAAGACATTGAAATACCTTGAAAACTACACACAGGATCAGAAAAGTTGCAGTTCCAATATATTTATCAAGGTGGGGACATCCAGATACCACACCCGATCCAATACCCCAATCCGTGTGTGAGTTGTATTCCTCAGATATATCGAACGGGGGACTACTCGACGCGCCCCCATGGCCGTGTAGCGAATTACGACGTATCATAACAGGCAGAACACTGCGACCGGACCTCAAATATCGTGCAGATGTAGAACAAACACCAGCTCCAAGTATTGAAAAACTTGTGCAATGTTTACTGCTTGTACACGTACCTATCGCTTGGAGAATTGGCGTTCCAGAGGACAACGAATGTCGCAACCACAGGAGGAAAACCTGAAATGATCCTAACTTATAGAGAATGTACGAGAAATGTTGAGGCTGTTGTTGCCTTGTATGCCGAGAGTTTTCCAGAGAAAGTTCCCACTCTTTTGTTCTTCTACAAGACTGAGAATGCCTTTATGTCTGATGGCAGTGTAAAGAGCGGCAGAAGGAAACGACGCAAACGTGTTATAGGAGAAGATAATGAAGTAGCTGTACTAGCAGCAGTGAACCACAACCCAAGGATAAGCGCCCGGCAATTAAATCACGGTTCCGGTACGTCCGTTCATAGTATTGTCACAATACTGCATCGTCATAAGTATCAACCATACCACGTGTCACTGCGTCAAGAACTTCATGGCGCCGATTTGGTTCGTTAACATATTGTGTGTCAGCATGGGGAACAAACTCATTGGCCCGTATTTTATCGACGGCATGTTGAATAGACGCAAATATCGAACGTTTTTGGAACAGGAACTACCAGTATTATTGCAAGATGGTGCCCTGGACGTCAGACAACGTATGTGGCTTCAGCATGGCGGTTATTCAGCGCATTACGCAACTGAAGTACGGGAAGTATTAGACAGTGTTTACACTGGTAGATGGCTCGGTAGAGGTGGCCCTATTAATTGGCCCTCTAGGTCGCCGGATTTGACGTCGCCGGATTTCTTTCTGTGGGGATATTTAAAATATAAGGTGTACCAGCAAGTGCCACAGGCCATGAAGACACGGTCGACCGCATCAGAAAAGCCTGTGCTGACATTACCGCAGATATGCTTTTGTCCTGTGCACGGTCATTTGAATACTGGATCACTAAGTGCACTGAAGTTGGCGGCATTACTTTTGAACACTTACTCCAATTTGACAAGTAGAGTACCGCTCGCCTCGAGACATCGTCACAGCGGTGCGTCGGTTAGTCCCCTGTTCGACATGTCGGAGGAACACAACGTTGCGAATGGGGTTTCGAATTACAAGATATGAAATCCTGACCTGCCTTTCCCTCTCAGCATGGAGGTGGTATCCCGCGTACCATTGGATATTCAAGGGCCATTCAGTAGCATGTCGTTAGTTGTGATTGTTTAGCCGTTGCTATTGTGTGTGTGAATTCCTAAGGGACCAACCTGCTGAGGTCATCGGTCCCTAGAATTACACACTATTACACGCAATTCGTGACATGGCGCCTCTAAACACGCGGCCACTCCGCGCGGCAATTCCGTTGCTTTCCTCCGATTACAGTTTCATTTGCGGTGAAACGAAGAAAATGCTTCAGACAAAACGTATGTATATTTTGCCATAGAATCGTGATCTGAAATAAAAAACGGGGGTTCGCATTAAAGATTTCAAAGTTTCACCCCACCACAAACGCAAGGGGTGGGGTGGCGAGTCGGGTGTGTTATATTGGATGTCGCCCTCCGAGACAAACAAATTGGAATTGAAACATTTTTTTATACTATGTGTATTTTTCTACATATTTCAGTGTCTTTGTTTAAAATGGTCACCCTGCATGTATTACAAAAATGTCTAACAAAATTTCGTTCCGGAAGAAAATGAACATCAAAGGCAAGACTGTGTAGCTGTGTGACCCTGTTACTACAGGAGATAGAGTTTTATGTTAGAACATTAATGTTCTAGGGTTTGTCCGTGGGTTGAGAAGTATTTTTTTAATTTTTCTCTAATTTTAATCTGCCCAGTAATGCTGTAGCATAAACTTTCTCTTAAACGATAAGTACTTACTTACTTTCCGTCTCCGGAACTTGACTTCAAACCTCCAAAAAACAGCAGCCAATATGGCCATGTCATTTGCCTCCCGTAAGTCATTCATTGTGCAGGGGTGGTCTAAATATGGACAGATAAGCAGGTGTTGAGGATCTTGGACAGAACCACACAGACAGAGAGTGTTCTCATTCTCTTTTAGGAAACCCCATAGCTGCAGGTTTGTCTTGCATTTTGGCACTTTTACTCTCATACGGCTTAGGGTTCTCCAGACTGTATATGGTAGGTCTCTACCAGGCGCGAGTTCTTCTTTCACATCTTTATGGAGGTTTCTCAGGTCGATTTCCCACCTTTTCATATGATTCTCTGCAGCCGACCCTTCCAGGGCTCGGGTACGTGACAGGAAACTCTTCCTCGAACAAAGCCGTCGGTCAGCAGGCTGGTGTCCATATAAAGGGTGACGCATGTCCTTTTCTTGCTTGGTTTTTTCGGCTTCGGCAGCGATGTCACGTCGTATGTTGGGCGGTGCGATCCCCATGATTAAGTACATCTTGTGCACTGGGGTTGGCCTCAAGCATCCGGTAACAATCCGTGCCATTTCATTTACCGCGACATCGACTTTTCTCGCATGTGTTGATGCAGACCATACTGGAGCGGCGTATTCCACGGCTGACACACTGAGCGCAAGGGCTGAAGTTCTCAGGACTTTTGGGTTTGCACCCCAGGATCCGCTGGTAAATTTCCTGATGATGCTGTTTCTAGTTGAGACTTTTTCCCTTGTGGTATTACAATGATGTTTATAGGTCAGTGTGCGATCCAACGTGACACCAAGTTATTTGGGCGTTTTACAATGCTCGAGACGTTCACCTCTCCATATTACATTTAATTCACGATTTGCCTCCCTGTTCTTTAATTGGAATGCACAGAGCTGCGTCTTGGAAGGGTTCGGCCTTAGGTGGTTTGCCTCATAATACTGGGAGAGAGCTTCCAAGGTACTGGTTAATTTCTCCTCTACATCCATAAAATTGTTACCTTGGCCTGCAACTGCAGAGTCATCGGCATACATAAATTGGCGCGTGATGTTTGGCACTGGTTGGTCATTTGTATATACACTCCTGGAAATGGAAAAAAGAACACATTGACACCGGTGTGTCAGACCCACAATACTTGCTCCGGACACTGCGAGAGGGCTGTACAAGCAATGATCACACGCACGGCACAGCGGACACACCAGGAACCGCGGTGTTGGCCGTCGAATGGCGCTAGCTGCGCAGCATTTGTGCACCGCCGCCGTCAGTGTCAGCCAGTTTGCCGTGGCATACGGAGCTCCATCGCAGTCTTTAACACTGGTAGCATGCCGCGACAGCGTGGACGTGAACCGTATGTGCAGTTGACGGACTTTGAGCGAGGGCGTATAGTGGGCATGCGGGAGGCCGGGTGGACGTACCGCCGAATTGCTCAACACGTGGGGCGTGAGGTCTCCACAGTACATCGATGTTGTCGCCAGTGGTCGGCGGAAGGTGCACGTGCCCGTCGACCTGGGACCGGACCGCAGCGACGCACGGATGCACGCCAAGACCGTAGGATCCTACGCAGTGCCGTAGGGGACCGCACCGCCACTTCCCAGCAAATTAGGGACACTGTTGCTCCTGGGGTATCGGCGAGGACCATTCGCAACCGTCTCCATGAAGCTGGGCTACGGTCCCGCACACCGTTAGGCCGTCTTCCGCTCACGCCCCAACATCGTGCAGCCCGCCTCCAGTGGTGTCGCGACAGGCGTGAATGGAGGGACGAATGGAGACGTGTCGTCTTCAGCGATGAAAGTCGCTTCTGCCTTGGTGCCAATGATGGTCGTATGCGTGTTTGGCGCCGTGCAGGTGAGCGCCACAATCAGGACTGCATACGACCGAGGCACACAGGGCCAACACCCGGCATCATGGTGTGGGGAGCGATCTCCTACACTGGCCGTACACCACTGGTGATCGTCGAGGGGACACTGAATAGTGCACGGTACATCCAAACCGTCATCGAACCCATCGTTCTACCATTCCTAGACCGGCAAGGGAACTTGCTGTTCCAACAGGACAATGCACGTCCGCATGTATCCCGTGCCACCCAACGTGCTCTAGAAGGTGTAAGTCAACTACCCTGGCGAGCAAGATCTCCGGATCTGTCCCCCATTGAGCATGTTTGGGACTGGATGAAGCGTCGTCTCACGCGGTCTGCACGTCCAGCACGAACGCTGGTCCAGCTGAGGCGCCAGGTGGAAATGGCATTGCAAGCCGTTCCACAGGACTACATCCAGCATCTCTACGATCGTCTCCATGGGAGAATAGCAGCCTGCATTGCTGCGAAAGGTGGATATACACTGTACTAGTGCCGACATTGTGCATGCTCTGTTGCCTGTGTCTATGTGCCTGTGGTTCTGTCAGTGTGATCATGTGATGTATCTGACCCCAGGAATGTGTCAATAAAGTTTCCCCTTCCTGGGACAATGAATTCACGGTGTTCTTATTTCAATTTCCAGGAGTGTATGTTATACGGAGCTGGGGCGAGGACGCTTCCCTGAGGTAGGCCATTCCTCTGATTTCTCCACCTGCTCTTCTTGCCCTGGAGACAGACGAAAAATCTCCTATTATGCAGGAAAGTACCTATCAGTGATGTTAAATGGTAATCTCTTGTCACATTGTATACTTTCCTAAGGAGCCTCCGATGGTTTGCAGTACCATGTGCAGCTGAAAGGGCTATGAATGCCACTCCCGTGATCTCTTTCCTCTCAAACCCATCCTTGATATGATGACTTGACCGCAGCACGATTTGCCTGGACGGAAACCTGCCTGCAGTGGGATGATCTGTTGTTCCAAGACGCTTTCTATGCGACTTAGCGTCAGGCGTTGCAAGATCTTAAAACAGTGACATAAAAGAGACACAGGTCGGAAGTTTTTTGGATCCTCAGAGTCCTTCCCTGGTTTCAGAAGTGCAACCACTAGGGCTTTCCTCCACACCTTTGGAATATGGAGCCTTTCTACACATGCGTTTATCAAGTCTAGCAGCCACTGTAAGCTATTACTGCGTAAGTTTTTAATTTGCTCAACTCTAAGTTCATCGATACCAGGAGCTCTGTTAATATTCAAGCTGGAAATGGCTGCAGTAAGTTCTGACATTGTAAATGGTGCCTTGAGGTGATGACTTTCCTCTGCCGCATCACGTGCTAATAGTTCCTGGTACTTTTTGCCGTAGGTTTTGCCATTCATAAGGAGTGCATTGGCGACTTGGTCTGCCGTGACGTTATCATTTGACTTTGTGGCGTCACAGTTAAGGTTCTTTAACAGTTCCCAAGCCCACCTACTGTTCAAAAAAATGGTTCAATTGGCTCTGAGCACTATGGGACTCAACTGCTGTGGTCATAAGTCCCCTTGAACTTAGAACTACTTAGACCTAACTAACCTAAGGACATCACACACATCCATGCCCGAGGCAGGATTCGAACCTGCGACCGTAGCGGTCACGCGGTTCCAGACTGTAGCGCCTAGAACCGCATGGCCACTCCGGCCGGCTACCTACTGTTCACTTTCATGTCCAGGTTCTCCATGAGGTCACACCATTTGGCTTCGCGGTTCTCAGCTATGACTGGCATGAGTTTATCGCCTGCTAGAAGTGTCTCATTATCAAATGGGTCGTTATCGAAGAGCTTCTGGTATCTTTCCAGTAGTGGCTTTGTGTCCTCAGAGAGTCCCATAATATACTGTGTTCTGCACACTCGCGGTATTGTTTTCCTAGACACCTTCTGAACGAGTTTGACAAAAGAGTCGTACATCTCAGGTTGTGGGGGGATTTTTGTTATCTCTGCATCAATGAGATCTCTAAATTTCTTTCAATTGGCCTTTTTAAAGTTGAACCTTCTTTTGAAAGGAACTTGTTCAGGCTTAGCAACTGGGCATTGACCGTGCAAATTATGGGCCGATGCTGCGTATGGGGAATTGGCTACCCAATCAGTTTTCCACATTGGTCAGCGAGTTTATTGCTAACAAAGATGTTATCGGGATTGTACCCTTTCTTCCATCTGCCACTATTAAAGGAGCTTGGCAGTTTCGGGTCATGTATGAGCAGTAGATCGTGTACCTCAGCCCAGGTCTCTAGTTCCACTCCGCTGCTGTTAATTTCTTTATAGCCCCATGTAGTGCTCTGACAGTTGAGATAGCCCAATACAAAATTAAAGTCTTGGTAACTGAAATTGCCAGGCTCAGTGAAGACAAAATCTGATTCTGGGGGTTTGTACACAGAGGTAATGCTTTACTGCTGAGTTCGAACGGTTAATATCTCAATGTCTTGCCTGTAAGTCAGTGATGCATAAGTAACTCTAATACCTGGCCTGGCAAAGATGGTACTACCGTACCGTTCATGTGGTCTCTCCAAGATCATCTTCATTCCATCTATTTTGGTTGTCGGTATTGTACTGCCCCGATGAGTTTCTTGAATCAGGAAGAAGTCACATTGATATTCTTTAAACAAGTCAGATAATAAAACTTCTTTGTCTCTCCATATTCCTTCAATGTTTATTGACATTGTCACAAGTGGCCTTAGAAAAGACCGTTTGGGTAGGGTCTTAATTGGTCTTCATTTTCTCAGAAGTCCGTTCCGGCTGTTGAAGGATTAGCCGCTGATAGATCGACGATGCCCGGGGTGCGCCCGATTGCGGTTCTCGTTTGTATCTTGCTGTCGCAATCTTCGCGGAGGCTCCTTCATTGCACGATAAGTATCCTACAACGACAATTTATTATTATTATTAAATGTTGGACATAAAAATTACAGACCACAGATGTTGGTGGACCGAGTGACCGTGGGAAACGCATGATAACCTCCACTTAATTTTCTGACGCACTAGACATTATTCTCCTCGATACTGGACAGAGGTTGTGGTTGTAACATGATGTTGCACATACACATTTTGGTAGAAATGTGCGATGTTATTCAAGCTGAATATTTCCTGGAAAACTAAGTGGTCCTATACTGCGGTCTCCACTTTTGCCTAACCTAAATCCCCTGGGCCTCTCCCTACGGGGACACTTGTAGCAACACGTTCATTCTGATCCGCCGGTGAAATGTGGAAGATATCCGTACTGGCACTGTAACTGTGCTCTGGGAAGAGTTCAGAGAAGCATTATCCAGCAAGTAGCTAAAAGTTTGGAGATACAGGGAATACGTTTTGCTCTGATGAATAATTTTATGTAGGTTTTATGAAAGGCATGCTGTCTCTGATAGTTCATTTAAAATATGACAAATGGCCTCTCCCATTGAATGTAGTATGTATATGTGAAAACTCCACATTGACAAGTTTTTCAGTTATTTTTGTCCAACGACAGAAAACTAATTTTAAGCTGAGTATTACCTTTTTGACATGTCTTAACAATAATTGTTATGTTAAGCTTTCAAAAACTACAGTTGCATGGGCAGTGTATACTACAACGTTACTGAATGGATCACAATTACTGCCGGTAAAAAAAGTTACATCTTAACTCAGAATCGAACTCTCGACGTCCCGTATACCATCACAAACATCTACCCGCTGCACTAGAGGGGCTACACAGCTACATTATATTGAAAGAAGATACAAGTTGCAGATATGATTACAGTGTTGTCAAATTGTCTTTTTGTGACGTACATTTCCTACCGGATACACGCGAGGGATGAAATTTTGTTACAACCATTTTTGTTCTGCTAGTACGCAAAGCGATCGTGCTGTGGCGTACGAGTGCTCGAATTCTGGTTCACCCTGTATATAAAAACGCGTCTCTCTCTCTCTCTCATAATTGGTAACTATTGGTAACTGTAATAATGTACGTGTACCGACAAACGAGTGATTACAGCTTCAGAAAAACTGAATGATTTATTCAAGAGAGAGCAAGTCAATAACGCGTTGGTTCACCTCTGGTTCTTGTCCAAGCAGTTATTCGACTTGACACTGATTGACAGCCTTATTGACTGTCCTCCTGAGGTTATGTTGTGCAAAATTCTGTTCAACTGGCCCATTACAACGTCAAAATCCCGAGCTGGTGGGAGTACTCTTCCCATAACGCTCGAAACGTTTTTAATTCTACATCTACATCCACATCCATACTCCGCAAGCCACCTGACGGTGTGTGGCGGAGGGTACCCTGAGTACCTCTATCGGTTCTCCCTTCTATTCCAGTCTCGTATCGTTCGTGGAAAGAAGGATTGTCGGTATGCTTCTGTGTGGGCTCTAATCTCTCTGATTTTATCCTCATGGTCTCTTCGCGAGATATACGTAGGAGGGAGCAATATACTGCTTGACTCTTCGGTGAAGGTATGTTCTCGAAACTTTAACAAAAGCCCGTACCGAGCTACTGAGCGTCTCTCCCGCAGAGTCTTCCACTGGAGTTTATCTATCATCTCCGTAACGCTTTCGCGATTACTAAATGATCCTGTAACGAAGCGCGCTGCTCTCCGTTGGATCTTCTCTATCTCTTCTATCAACCCTATCTGGTACGGATCCCACACTGCTGAGCAGTATTCAAGCAGTGGGCGAACAAGCGTACTGTAACCTACTTCCTTTGTTTTCGGATTGCATTTCCTTAGGATTCTTCCAGTGAATCTCAGTCTGGCATCTGCTTTACCGACGATCAACTGTATTTCATCAATCCATTTTAAATTACTACTAATGCGTACTCCCAGATAATTTATGGAATTAACTGCTTCCAGTTGCTGACCTGCTATTTTGTAGCTAAATGATAAGGGATCTATCTTTCTGTGTATTCGCAGCACATTACACTTGTCTACATTGAGATTCAATTGCCATTCCCTGCACCATGCGTCAATTCGCTGCAGATCCTTCTGCATTTCAGTACAATTTTCCATTGTTACAACCTCTCGATACACCACAGCATCATCTGCAAAAAGCCTCAGTGAACTTCCGATGTCATCCACAAGGTAATTTATGTATATTGTGAATAGCAACGGTCCTATGACACTACCCTGCGGCACACCTGAAATCACTCTTACTTCGGAAGACTTCTCTCCATTGAGAATGACATGCTGCGTTCTGTTATCTAGGAACTCTTCAATCTAATCACACAATTGGTCTGATAGTGCATATGCTCTTACTTTGTTCATTAAACGACTGTGGGGAACTGTATCGAACGCCTTGCGGAAGTCAAGAAACACAGCATTTACCTGTGAACCCGTGTCAATGGCCCTCTGAGTCTCGTGAACGAATAGCGCGAGCTGGGTTTCGCACGACCGACTTTTTCGAAACCCATGCTGATTCCTACAGAGTAGATTTCTAGTCTCCAAAAAAGTCATTATACTCGAACATAATACGTGTTCCAAAATTCTACAACTGATCGACGTTAGAGATATATGTCTATAGTTCTGCACATCTGTTCGACGTCCCTTCTTGAAAACGGGGATGACCTGTGCCTTTTCCAATCCTTTGGAACGCTACGCTCTTCTAGAGACCTACGGTACATCGCTGCAAGAAGGGGGGCAAGTTCCTTCGCGTAGTCTGTGTAAAATCGAACTGGTATCCCATCAGGTCCAGTGGCCTTTCCTCTTTTGAGCGATTTTATTTGTTTCTCTATCCCTCTGTCGTCTATTTCGAAATCTACCATTTTGTCATCTGTGCGACAATCTAGAGGAGGAACTACAGTGCACTCTTCCTCTGTGAAACAGCTTTGGAAAAAGACATTTAGTATTTCGGCCTTTAGTCTGTCATCCTCTGTTTCAGTACCATTTTGGTCACAGAGTGTCTGGACATTTTGTTTTGATCCACCTACCGCTTTGAAATCAGACCAAAATTTCTTACGATTTTCTGCCAAGTCAGTACATAGAACTTTACTTTCGAAGTCATTGAACGCCTCTCGCATAGCCATCCTCACACTACATTTCGCTTCGCGTAAGTTTTGTTTGTCTGCAAGGCTTTGGCTATGTTTATGTTTGCTGTGAAGTTCCCTTTGCTTCCGCAGCAGTTTTCTAACTCGGTTGTTGTACCACGGTGGCTCTTTTCCATCTCTTACGATCTTTCTTGGCACATACTCATCTAACGCATATTGTACGATGGTTTTGAACTTTGTCCACTGATCCTCAACACTATCTGCACTTGAGACAAAACTTTTGTGTTGAGAAGTCAGGTACTCTGTAATCTGCCTTTTGTCACTTTTGCTAAACAGAAAAATCTTCCTACCTTTTTTAATATTTTTATTTACGGCTGAAATCATCGATGCTGTAACCGCTTTATGATCGCTGATTCCCTGTTCTGCGTTAACTGTTTCAAATAGTTCGGGGTCTGTTTGTCACCAGAAGGTCTAATATGTTATCGCCACGAGTCGGTTCTCTGTTTAACTGCTCAAGATAGTTTTCAGATAAAGCACTTAAAAAATTTCACTGGATTCTTTGTCCCTGCCACCCGTTATGACCGTCTGAGTCTCCCAGTCTATATCTGGCAAATTTAAATCTCCACCCAGAACTATAACATGGTGGGGAAATCTACTCGAAATATTATCCCAATTATCCTTCAGGTGCTCAGCCACAACAGCTCCTGCGCCAGGGGGCCTATAGAGACATCCAATTACAATGTCTGGGCCTGCTTTAACCGTGACCTTCACCCAAATTATTTCACATTTCGGATCTCCGTCAATTTCCTTCGATACTATTGCACTTCTTATCGCTATAAACACGCCTCCCCCTTCACTGTCCAGCCTGTCTCTGCGGTATACATTCCAATCTGAGTTTAGGAGAGTTTTGTGGAGAGATCCGAAGACCTTGCTGTCCAAAGCAGGATTCGGCAAGAGGAGTGAGGGAGGATATTATTTTGCTGAAATATAAGCTCAACATGGCTTGCCATGAAGGGCAACAAAACGGGGCGTAGAATATCACCGACTTGCAGCGGTGCCATAAGGGTGCTATTGATTACAACGAAAGGGATTCTGCTATGAAAATAACACCCCAGACCATCAATCCTGGGTGTCGGAAAGTATGGCGGGCGACAGTGAGGTTGGTGTCCCACAGCTGTCTCGGCGTCTCCAGACATGTCTTCTGTAGTCACCGTGACTCAGTTCGAAGGGGGCTCATCAGTGAAAACAATTAGATGCCAGGCCGAAGACATGTCTGTAGGCGCCCTGGACTGCGATGGGATACCAACTGACTGTCGCTCGCCATGTAGCCCAAGAATCAGTGGAGGATACATGAAAAGTATTCGCAGTTGCCAATGCGAACAATCATTAGTTGTATAAGGGAATGACGACAGTGAAAATTTGTTCCACACACGAACTCTGATTTCCCGCTTTACGCGAGCGGTTCGTTTAACAGCTTCGGCTATCCGTGCAGGACTCATGGCCAAACACAAGCTTCCACAGTCGTCGTTTCTGCGTCACAACATATACTCATACACACATTATGTAATTCCTGTACAGAGGAGGACTTTCAAAACTAAAAGTCGCTGCCCGGTATGCAAGCATGCCTGTCCGAAGGAACATTACATCGTTCTTCTTACCAACACAGGCACTGCACTATCGTATCGTACCAGTAGTGATGGCCTGCGATGCATTTTCTTTTCGTAGCAGGACCCCTGTTCAAAATGGCTCTGAGCACTATGGGACTTAACTCCTGAGGTCATCAGTCCCCTAGAACTTAGAACTACTTAAACCTAACTAACCTAAGGACATCACACACATCCATGACCGAGGCAGGATTCGAACCTGCGACCGTAGCAGCGCCTAGAACCGCTCGGCCACTGCGGCCGGCAGGACCCCTGTGGTCGCACTTACAGCACAGCCGTACATGGAAGATGTTATGCGACCCGTTTTGTCACCTTCATGACAAGCCATCTTGAGCTTAAGTTTCAGCAAGCTAATGCTCTCCCGCGCACTTCGAGACTTTCTACTGCTTGTCTGTGTGCTTGTCAGACTTCACCTAGGCCAGTACGATCGTCGGATCTCTCCCCAATTGAAAATTTTGGAGTGTTACGGGCAGGGCACGCCAGTCATCTCGGGACTTCGACGATGTAACGCGCAAACTGTACGGAATTTGGTACAACATAACTCAGGAGGACATCCAACAACTCTATCAATCAATGCCAAGCCGAATAACTGCTTACATAAGAGCCAGAGGGACCAACGCGTTATAGGCTTGTGGAATTTGTGAAGCTACTTCTCTTGAATAAATCATCCAATTTTTCTCTAACTGTAATCATTTGTTTGTCTGTACATGTGTACCACACCTACTAACGTCCGTTCCATTCGGGTAATTCCTTCGTGACATATCGTTTTTGTCTTAGGCTATCGTGGACGATTTTTGTTTCTCCAGTCCACTTGGCTCCTATTTTTTTAGAACCTCTTTCTCTTGGTTTATTACCTAACATTTTAGTTTATGTTTGAACACTTTCTTCTATGCGGGCTTTCAAATAAAAATGTGATGAGGCTGGTGTGGTGTGGCCCTCAACTCCTATTCACAGATGCAATATTAAAAGTTTTGGCTGGTTTCGTTGTCTAGGGTCTGGGATACGCAGTTGCCGCATTACAGGCCAAATACTGCTGAGTCTGCATTATACAAAAAGAATACACACATGAAGCAAATGGTCGAAGGTTTCTATCACTCGGCAATTGCGAATTATGAATGTAAGATATAAATTTATAAATGAAAGATTGCAATTATATAAAATCTGCAGGAACTAACTGAACGACTTTAAATGATGTGTACGATAGTAGAAGTACTTTTGAGAGTATGGTATATTACTGCAAAACACTTATTGGCATCGATGGCCCAGCAATTAAATAAAATACAAGTTGAATAAAAGGGAAACAGTAGATTCCTACTTCACGTAATTAGTGATGAACAACAACATAGCTCGTGAGATATTCACTTCTGAACGCATACTGCAGAAGCCACGGAAATCACACAAGAGCACACGTCAGCACTCCGAAATACACTCCTGGAAATGGAAAAAAGAACACATTGACACCGGTGTGTCAGACCCACCATACTTGCTCCGGACACTGCGAGAGGGCTGTACAAGCAATGATCACACGCACGGCACAGCGGACACACCAGGAACCGCGGTGTTGGCCGTCGAATGGCGCTAGCTGCGCAGCATTTGTGCACCGCCGCCGTCAGTGTCAGCCAGTTTGCCGTGGCATACGGAGCTCCATCGCAGTCTTTAACACTGGTAGCATGCTGCGACAGCGTGTACGTGAACCGTATGTGCAGTTGACGGACTTTGAGCGAGGGCGTATAGTGGGCATGCGGGAGGCCGGGTGGACGTACCGCCGAATTGCTCAACACGTGGGGTGTGAGGTCTCCACAGTACATCGATGTTGTCGCCAGTGGTCGGCGGAAGGTGCACGTGCCCGTCGACCTGGGACCGGACCGCAGCGACGCACGGATGCACGCCAAGACCGTAGGATCCTACGCAGTGCCGTAGGGGACCGCACCGCCACTTCCCAGCAAATTAGGGACACTGTTGCTCCTGGGGTATCGGCGAGGACCATTCGCAACCGTCTCCATGAAGCTGGGCTACGGTCCCGCACACCGTTAGGCCGTCTTCCGCTCACGCCCCAACATCGTGCAGCCCGCCTCCAGTGGTGTCGCGACAGGCGTGAATGGAGGGACGAATGGAGACGTGTCGTCTTCAGCGATGAGAGTCGCTTCTGCCTTGGTGCCAATGATGGTCGTATGCGTGTTTGGCGCCGTGCAGGTGAGCGCCACAATCAGGACTGCATACGACCGAGGCACACAGGGCCAACACCCGGCATCATGGTGTGGGGAGCGATCTCCTACACTGGCCGTACACCACTGGTGATCGTCGAGGGGTCACTGAATAGTGCACGGTACATCCAAACCGTCATCGAACCCATCGTTCTACCATTCCTAGACCGGCAAGGGAACTTGCTGTTCCAACAGGACAATGCACGTCCGCATGTATCCCGTGCCACCCAACGTGCTCTAGAAGGTGTAAGTCAACTACCCTGGCGAGCAAGATCTCCGGATCTGTCCCCCATTGAGCATGTTTGGGACTGGATGAAGCGTCGTCTCACGCGGTCTGCACGTCCAGCACGAACGCTGGTCCAACTGAGGCGCCAGGTGGAAATGGCATGGCAAGCCGTTCCACAGGACTACATCCAGCATCTCTACGATCGTCTCCATGGGAGAATAGCAGCCTGCATTGCTGCGAAGGGTGGATATACACTGTACTAGTGCCGACATTGTGCATGCTCTGTTGCCTGTGTCTATGTGCCTGTGGTTCTGTCAGTGTGATCATGTGATGTATCTGACCCCAGGAATGTGTCAATAAAGTTTCCCCTTCCTGGGACAATGAATTCACGGTGTTCTTATTTCAATTTCCAGGAGTGTATTTCTATCCTCCGTGACCAGGCGCAAACCGCTCCACACTCCAAGTCTCTCTCGCGACTGTGCGTCCCTCGCCATTGGGTCCAGAACTTCCCGTGTCCTGTGCCATACTCCCGAACTGCCGTGTCCTGTACGACCGTCTCTCGCGCCGCATTCTTCGCCCCTCCCATGTCCTCTCTAGAAACGATCCTCTCCACCCCCCCCCTTCCCCACTTCCATACTGTGCTAGAGCGCACCCTCCATGTCTCCAAGCCAATGTACACTAACAAACATACTCTACTGGCCATTAAAATTGATACACCACGAAGATGACGTGCTACAGACGCGAAATTTAACCGACAGGAAGTAGATGCTGTGATATGCAAATGATTAGCTTTTCCGAGCATTCGCACAAGGTTGGCGCCGGTGGCGACACCTACATCGTGCTGACATGAGGAAAGTTTCCAACCGATTTCTCGTACACAAAGAGCAGTTGCCCGGCATTGTCTGGTGAAACGTTGTTGTGATGCCTCGTGTAAGGAGGAGAAATGCGTACCATCATGTTTCCGACTTTGATAAAGGTCGGATTGTAGCCTATCGCGATTGCAGTTTATCGGATCGCGACATTGCTGCTCGCGTTGGTCGAGATCCACTGACTGTTACAGAATATGGAATCAGTGGGTTCAGGAGGGTAATACGGAACGCCGTGCTGGTTCCCAACGGCCTCGTATCACTAGCAGTCGAGGTGACAGGCATCTTATCCACATGGCTGTAACGAATAGTGCAGCCATGTCTCGATCCCTGAGTCAACAGATGGGAACGTTTGCAAGACAACAACCATCTGCACGAACAGTTCGACGACGTTTGCAGCAGCATCGACTATCAGCTCCGAAACCATGGCTGCGGTTACACTTGACGCTGCATCACATACAGGAGCACCTGCGATGGTGTACTCAACGACGAACCTGGGTACACTAATGGGAAAACGTCATTTTTTCGGATGAATCCAGGTTCTGTTTACAGCATCATGATGGTCGCATCCGTGTTTGGCGACATCGGGGTGAACGCGCACTGGAAGCGTGTATTCGCCATCACACGGCGTATCACACGGCGTGATGGTATGGGGTGCCATTGGTTACACGTCTCGGTCACCTCTTATTCGCATTGATGGCACTTTGAACAGTGGACGTTACAATTCAGATGTGTTACGACCCGTGGCTCTACCCTTCATTCGATCCCTGCGAATCCCTTCATTTCAGCAGGATAATGCACGACCGCATGTTGCAGGTCCTATACGGGCGTTTCTGGATACAGAAAATGTTCGACTGCTGCCCTGGCCAGAACATTCTACAGATCTCCCACCAATTGAAAACGTCTGGTCAATGGTGGCCGAGCAACTGGCTCGTCACAATACGCCAGTCACTACTCTTGATGAATTGAAGTTGCATAGGCAGCTGTACCTGTACACGCCATCCAAGCTCTGTTTGACTCAAGCCCAGGCGTATCAAGGCCGTTATTACGGCCAGAGGTGGTTGTTCTGGGTACTGATTTCTCAGGATCTATGCACACAAATTGCGTGAAAATACAATCACATGTCAGTTCTAGTATAATATATTTGTCCAATGAATACCCGTTTATCATCTGCATTTCTTCTTGGTGTAGCAATTTTAATGGCCAGTAGTGTATTTAAACACATACGATATACTGGAGTTACATTTAAATAACACGAAATTAAATAAATATTCCTACTGCTGGACCATAAACAAACTCTAAAACACATTATTAAATACATAAACAAACTAAATAGATGTATATCAAAGGAATATCAAGCAAAAGTAGGCTTTTACCTTAACGCCTCTGTCCTTTCTAAAACACAATTAATAATTGACCAATTTCTTCATGAATAGCATATATCGGATATAAACAAAGACATAGATGAATAAATATATTTTTAAGCATGCTGCTACCGTTTGCTCGTGTGACTGGGGCGCACTCTTTGCCTGACGCGATCGATAGTAATCGGCCACGTTGACCTCTAATAACTCATGTGCTATTCAAGTTACATGCCTGAAACGTATATCAATTTAGGTTTACACTAATAGCTTTCTAAAGACACGTCGATCAACAAAATGGGATGAAAAGTTTAGATTTTGGAAATTCGTTGCTGGGTGCTACTTGTATAATTTAGGCAGATACTAAAATTTAAACTAATAAAGGTATTTAAAATCTGATTACACCATCAGAATCGTCGTGCGAATAATGGTAATGTACATGTTTCTTTTTGAGGTTTCATTATTCATCTGGGTATTGTTAATTTCTATATGAACTGCGAAATGTCTGCCAATATGGTCTCACAAAGTCCGCCATCTTTGGCACTCCCGGCATACAAATCTCCTTCATCGACACAAAGCACAGTCCTCGTCACAGTGTCAACATGGAATTCCCAGCCACGCGCTCCCTGGACCCCGGCTAACGCTCGGCACCGCGTGGCTGCCGCCGAGCCGTGTGGCCACGTGAACTCCGAACTTAGAATATTTCCAGGGCGCCACAACTCGCCGTTTACCTCACATCTATCTCTTTCACTGCTTCTATATGGGCTCTCTTGAAGTCCTTCTTAGCTTGCTGGAACCATTAGACACACTTAAAATTTCGTATGTATGTCATATTTCTGTGTGTGAGCGTCATTGCTGGCGTCTTTGACCATATCCCTAAAATTTCAATCTTCATTTTGTAATGTTTGTTACCAGGTTTGATCATTTCTCTGTTATTTGAAAGTATTTCAGTATGTATCTATCCTGTGTTTTTTCTGGGCCAAAAACTTTTCTCACAATCCTTGGTTATTAGTTCTGGATGCTTACCAGATCGCCTTTTCCGTTGAGAATTGAAGTTATGTTTGTGCACATAGCTTCGGATTTGATACCAGTGGTGTAGTGTGTAACCTTCATATTTATCGACGCGCAATTCTTGTTGTAGCTGTCATGGGCTCTTCCATACGTTTCCCTAATTGTCTGCAATAGAACACTCTTTCTTTTCGAGCCCCTTTTGCTCTTTTATTTCACGGAGATACTTGAAGTGTTTGACCCTCTTGATTTACCCGTACTTCGTTCTTAATTTCTACAAGGTAAATTTAATGCAAATTAATTCAGTTTTTTTCAAGAGAGATTTTTAGAACAGTTTTTCCTGTGCATTCATTGAGGACTTCTATCCATTTGGTTGCTGCGATTTCACTGTCCGCTACTGTCGTTAAATCGTCTGCGAAGGCTAAGCAAGATCCCTTAACGTCATATTTAGTCCATATAGTTGAGTAGGCCTCCAGAGATTTTGTTTTTTTAATTATTGTTCCTATTTCCTAATGATTTCTTCTAGATTGAGATTTAAGAGGAGTGGTGGAAGTCCATCTCCTTGGCGAAAAACGATTTTAATTGCAAAGGACTCTGGCATTGCACTAATGGGTTTTAGTTTCGACTCTGCGTACTTGAGATCCTGATGAGGTTTGCTTTCTTTGGGTCTATTCCCTGCCATTCTAGGAGCATTTCCCGAATTTTGTGATGCAGTATTAAGTTCTGCATTTGCAAAGGAATAAGACGTAAAATGGAAATGTGATGACTATCCGTAGTGTTAAAGAAAAGAATTATAAAATGTCCACATATTGTGAGAGTTTTGAAAATGTTTGCTGTTTATTTATTGGCTATCTCAAATAAATGACGACGCGCAGTGTACCTCATTGTTTTCGTGTTCCGTATTGGATTGTAGTGGTTCTTCTGGGAACGTGAACAAGCACTGTTCGTAAATAACTAAATACGCAGAACGTATTTGTTAGCGCCAGAATAATATTAGCGAAAATAACCTATATCCCGTAGCTTGCTCTCATTATACAGCTAAATTACGGTAGGTATTTGACGCTGTTGAACGGTAGTCCTCCGTTAATGATGGCATTTTATACTCCGTTACTCAAATAATTAATCGCATGGAAAATTTATATAGCTTTTAATCAATAATTAGTGGAAAGGAACCCGAAATTAAAAAAAAAAAAGCTTCACAGTTTTTAATACTACCACTGAGTTATATGAACTATAAACTGTACAGAATAAAATAGATTGAACGTCGAAATGGATATTAAAAAAGTGTACAACATTAATGATTTCATCCAGTATGAATATTTATCCGATAAGTTTTGGTAATACCCGCTACTGAGTAATAAAAATATTTATTATCACTCGGAAGCAAGTTAATTTCTACATATAAGAAGCATTATGACTGTCTTTTGTATAAAGCAATAGCTGATTCAACATTTCCCACAAAACTTCGCACCTAATCTCAGAGTCAGTCGGTAAGCACAATGCGCTACGTAGCATAACTCGACGCCAGAAGTATCTTGGAATTTATTTCGCTCGCTTATTTCTACTTTAAGTAGAAAATGACTGTTTTTATGAAGATGACTGACATGGACAGACACCGTTTCATTTCAGTAAACTGTTACATTCTTAACTGGAATTCTTATGTAGTCAACTGAAAAATACATTTGTTCCCCAAAAACAAATGATTTTCTCAATTCTAATTGTTACCTTGATTCTCTCATTTTGTCACTAATTTATTATCTTTAACATGATGTATGATTTACAATAGTGAAAATCAGTATAAAGGCATGGATTTTCGTAGGAATACTTACATTGCCGGTTGGAATAGCTGCGCACAGTGTATATGCAATAATATGGTATCTGGTATACTGACCAATGCAGTCAAATGGAATCGCATTTGATGTCAGCCGTACGGTATTTAACAAGAAATCAACAATTCAGGTGCTATAGAGTGGAACTCGGTATAAAGTAGTCAACTCTGTGCAGTGTTGTGTGTACCTGACTTTCCTGCAGACAGGAACAGACAACACTAGTGGCAGCGCGTATTGTGCACATAAAACACGACTGTGACATAGCCACGCGCAAAACAGTTTCTCCAGGTAGTTGAACCGTTCAGGTACAGTGATTTATAATTTAGTTAGATTCTGTGTACGATACAGACAGAATGAATAATATGGGCAAAGTAGCAAATTATCTGAGTCATCGAAACGGTTACTTTGGCGCAAAGCATGGGCCGCAGATTCTTTTCAGCGTGTTGCTGATTTACGGTTGCCACTAGCTGCTAGACGTGTACGATATAAATTGTCAAATAAAAACATCTTGCATTCAAGAAACGACTGCAGAAACATGCTTTAACACCCAAACATAAGCACGATAGTTGGAGTTTGCTGAAAAACTTGTGTTATGGACTTGAGAATGGGATAAAGTGATCCTTAGAGTTGAGAAGAAGTTTAATTTAGATGGTCTTGGTGGATTTCGATGTGACTGGCATGATGGAAAAACTGAGGATTACTTGTAAGGCGGGTCTATCGCAATTGAAGGCAATCAGATGTCATATGTGAGCTGAAAAGAGCGATACGAGAAGTGTGGGCGACAATTTCACTACAAGAACTACAAACCCTAACAAATGAATGCCGAAGAGAATTTTTGAGGGAATTAGGAAGAACAGAGACTTACAAAGTGCTACCAATGTAATAACACATCAGCTCAGTAAGTGGCTTTATATCAGTTTTCACCCATGAGATGAAAACGGTTTATTTTGTTACTCGTGTTATGAAATGACATATGTTAATTCCGTCATGATTATTTATGTCTTTTACGTATGTACTAGTCAATAATAAATTCGATACATGTATGCGTCAGACATTGTGTATTACTTGCGTAGGAACCCTGCCTTAATACTGATTTCCACTCCAGCATTTATGTGCTTATTATTATGTAACGCTGTTTCTTACATGGAACAGTAGTGCATGCAACCTTTCCATGGGACATCAGTTGAAGTTTTAGCATAGTTACCAGACGTACAGTAGCACAGTGTTATACCATCACGAGGCAATAACACAATGTTAAACCATCATGAGACCACATCATAATGATAATCATCATAACATCACCATCATGTTTATTAGCCATTTGACAAACGCTGCTATACTTCCCATGCATTAGAGTATCCGGCCATGTTGTTCCTGCATGTTTTTTTATTGTTAACAATACACCTTACATTATATTGTGCTCTTGATCCTTCTTATTTCGTGGAAGCTAATAAAGAATTTCCTTGGTGCATCTGCCATTAATTTGCTGGCTATATTTCCGTCTCATATCACTCATTACCTCTCCTACACTAGTGTGTTCTCTGAATCGCCCGTTTGTTATCCTTTTTTTGTTTTCTGTTTTGAGTCATTAGTCTTATGACTGGTTTGATACACCCCACCACGAATTCCTCTCCTGTGTCAACTTTTCATCGTAGAGCAGCAAATGCAGACTATGTCCCCAATTACTGTCTGGATGGATTCCAGTCTCTGTCTTCCTCTACAGTTTTTACCCTCTGCAACTCCCTCCAGCACCATGAAAGTTATTCCTTTATTCCTGTCACTATTTCCCACATACTCCTTTCTCTATTTGATTTTCAACGTTCTTCTGTAGCACCACATCTCAAATGATTTTATTCTCTTCCATTCCGGCTTTCCCACAACCCATGTTTCACTATCATACAGTGCCGTGCTCCAAACGCACATTCTCAGAAATGTCCTCCTGGAATGAATTCCCATGTTTGACACTATCAAACCTCTTTTGGCCACTTTAATCCGAGAAATTCGCTCTTGGTCTTCTAGTGTTGTTGCATGCTCTTGGTACTTGCACATATTTATTTTATTTATTTATTCGAATAATGCTTGTGGAGGGTACGATAAACCAACTTTGGTTTTCTTATTTGTGTTAGATTTTCGTTGCTTCTAGGCTTATTTTATCCTTTGAGAGTGTCGTTCCTTTTCTTCCTGGCTCCACTTTCTTTCTTTTACAGACTTCTTTCTTTTCTGGAACACTACCTTCTTGTTGCTCCGCTAAAATGTAATCTGTTCCATATTACGTCCGTTCTACTTATTGTGTTTTCCATATCTTTGTCAATTTCGGTGAACCATGTGGGTTTGGATTTGTAGCTGTTCAGCATATTAAAGAACTACATGGTTAGTCTGTTATTATCCACTGGGTGTAAGTGTTCATAAACCTGTAGCCCTCTTTTCCTCATTACATCAGTTAGCTTTTCCATGTTCAAGTATGGCTCTTTGATTGATCTTAATTTGTATTTAACATTAATAAGTTCCAGTATTTTCCTTAGAAATCTCCTTTCAACTTTTTCCAGTTTTCCATGATGCTCAGATCTTATTAGTTTAATTGTTTTTGCTGCATACAGTGTTTGAGGCCTTAACATTGTTTGATAGTGTCTTAGTTTTGATTCCAGGAAAACATTGTTTTGTTACGTTTTTTCTGTCATTTGGAATGCCCTATCCACTTTATGTACTCGGTTTTCTATGCCTATCTTTTCTTTTGTGTTGCTTGTTATCCATTCTCCTAGTTGGTTTTACGTCTTTTATTGTAATGAATTTTATGATCTTGAGGGGCATCATGGATATTTGTCATGAAACGTGTTTTTTTTTCAAATGATATTTTTAGTCGTATTTTGTCTGCTTGTTTGTGGAGTTATGTGATTTGTTCTTTGCAACTATCCAGGGAGTCAGTAATTAATGCCATGTTATCTACAAAAGCTAGACAGTCTATGATGATTTTATTTGGGTTACTTCCTAGATGAACACACTGCTGATGGATTTCCTCTATTCTCTTACCTTCTGTAATGCGCAGTTAAAAAGTAGGATTGACAATCCTTCTCTGTCTTAGTCTTTGTTTTAGTCTTAATGTAGAGTTTGTTAAACTTCATTTAATTATTTCTGTTGCTTTGCTGTCAAATCCGAATTCCTTTATAATACTGATTAGTGGATTTCTATCAACTATGTCATATGACTTTTTAATGTCTTCATAAGTTGTCAGATATTTCAAATTTCTGATATTCCTCCATTTGTTATGTTCCTTAGATTTAGTACTTGCCTTACAAAAGACCTTCCCTTCCTAAATCTTGCTTAATACTCTTCTAGTTATGGATCGAGTAATCCTTCAGCTCTCTTTAAACGTGCCATGGACAAGATCTGATATGTCACTGGCAACAGGGAGACCCCGCCATAATTGTTATGATTAGATTTTTTTCCTTTTTTCTGTAGTGAATGTATTAATGTCGATGTCCATACTGATGGTAACTAATTCTTGTCTTAATTTACTTAATTTTTTCTGTTAGACACAAAATAATGTTGTCAGTTGAGTGTTTCCACAATTCAGCAACTATATTGTCTTCTCCTGATGCTTTGTTATTTTTAAGTTGTTTTATGAGTTCTCTGATTTCCTCTGTTGTTAGTGACATTTAGCCTGGTTGCATTTGGGTTGCATTATCAAAATGAAATTCTTCTTTTGGTGGATCGCAGTTGAGTAGTTCGTTGAAGGAGTCGCAAATCTTCTGCAGTTCTGTTGTTACATGCGGTCTTCTGCGATTTTGGGTCTATAAACTGTAAATATGGTTTCTACTCCTTCAAATATTTTTGAATGTTATATGAATGTCCTTTCTGTTGTCTACTTAAAATGCGACTCAGTTCACAATAGTTGATTTTTGTATGTTGTACCCTGATCATTTTGAGACATTTTGATGCATGCTTCCTAGCTTTTATAAATTGTTTCCTGTTATTACTATTTTTATTTGCATCCCAGATATTCCAAATTCGTTGCCTCTTTATAATTAGCTCATCACAATTATCATTCCGCCAACCATGTCTCTATTCCTTTTTAGGACGGTTAGTTTCTTCTGTAGTCTCGATAATGTCTTTCTGAAGTTTTTTCCAACATTTAGATATTTTTTCCCAACTGAATTTTGTAATCATTTTCTCCAGGTAACTTCTGTATGTCAAACTTCTCGTTTGCTATTGATTTTTTCTAAATCTTGGTCTAACCTTTAACTTAATCATAGATAGGTAGTAGTACATATTGTGTATGTTGTGTATTACCTGTCTTTCCTTATAACGTCTCGCTATTTCTCTCAGACTTTCGAACACCCTACAACGTTTTACATTGTCGAACACTTTTTCCAGGTCTACAAATCCTTTGATTGTGCCTTGATTTTTCTTCAATCTTCTTTACATTATTAACGACGAAAAACGTCAGAAATGCCTCTCTTATACCTTTATCTTTCCTGTGCCAAACTAATACTCATCTAAGAGATCCTCAACTTTCTTTTAGATTCTTCTGTACATCATTCTTGTCAGCACCTTGGACGCAAGAGCTGTTATGCTGATTGTGCGTCAATTCTCGAACTTTTCGGCTCTTGCTATCTTCAGAATTGCTCTGATGACGTTTCTTCGAAAATCTGATGGTATATCGCTAGTCCCACACATTCTACATACCAATTGGAAAAGTCGTTTTGTTGTCACTTCCCGCAATGATTTCAGAAATTTGGTGGACCCTTATCTACCTCTTCTGCCTTATCTGATCGTAAGTCATCCAAAGCACCAAAGATAAGGTCCCGAGCAAGGCTACCTGCTATACTCCATGGCCGCCTGCGAGCACTGATGCTGAGGCCGGCCGCGATGGCCGTGCGGTTCTAGGCGCAGCAGTCCGGAACCGCGGGACTGCTACGGTCGCAGGTTCGAATCCTGCCTCGGGCATGGACGTGTGTGATGTCCTTAGGTTAGTTAGGTTTAAGTAGTTCTAAGTTCTAGGGGACTGATGACCTAAGATGTTAAGTCCCGTAGTGCTCAGAGCCATTTTTGCACTGATGGTGAGATATCGGTCTTCTTGTGATGTTGTACACTGTGGACGTCGCGTACTGTAGCGCCTGGACACGTTCCGTGGCTGCTGGAATCGTTGCCATAATTGTGAGATCACATTTTGTGGGACACGGAGGGCCCGTGCTACGTCTTGCTGTGTTTGACCAGCCTCCAGTCGCCCTATTATTAGACCCCTCATAACGTCATCAATATGTGTTCTTTGAGCCATTTTCGACACAGTCACCACTAGCACGTCTGAAAAAGTCTGTACACTTACTCGCTGCACCGTACTCTGACATGCACCGACACACCTCTGCGTATGTGGACTGCTGCCAGTGCCACCGTGCGACAACCGCAGGTCAAATGCAACGCATAGTCATACCCTCAGGTGATTCAAACCCGCAAACCGCCCACCAGAGCGTTGTTTCACCATGTATCAGCATTATCCTTAATTTATGAGCATGAGTGTAGTTCGCCTTTCTTCCTAATAACAGAGTTAAAATCAATACCAAATACGAGCCTGCTTCATGTCATCGTTTGAAAACGCGGTCCTCGCCTCTCTACGACTGCTGCCAGACGAAGCATACACATATACAAAGACTGTGCCTTCTATTAGCGCTGATATTTCCCTAAAGCTTTCTAGCTTCAGCCACTTGACTGTAGTTTTTTGTGTTAATATCGCCTTACCCACACTTCCAGATCTGCATTTTCGCGTAGATTGTCAGTTTCGACTTCGAGCCATTCATATACACCTATTTCATCCACGTAAAGGAACTGTTGGAGACAGGTCAGTCTGAACTTAGTGGATATTCCGTTGATATTTAAAGTACAAATTTTATACTTTGTATTTTTTGGTTGTGAATTAATTTTTCTTAGTTCTTGTGTCTCTACTTGTCTTTCCTGAATTTTAATGAGATTGGATTTTGGAGTGAGGATGAGATCAAGCTTCGTCTCGGTTTTCCTATATTTTCACTTGGTTCTGGTCGGCCCCACATCCCCAGCTTCTGTACTTACTTTCCTCCCATACGATTGTCCATAGACATTTGATGTGCGGCATACGACATCACTTCTGAATCAGACCTTATTACATATTCAGTCTCGGTGTCCACTTAGTCTGTATTGGAAGATGTTGTAGACTCTTTGATTACATCGTTTTGCCTTCCTTCGTTACGAATCGCAGAAATTTTTCTCGTAGACTTCTCTTCGGAACTTGACCCAGCTTTTCTCTGCCAGAAGACTCAGTCACGTCCATCTACGGTGATTCTATTGTTTCTCACGGTGAATTCGCATATGTTACCGTTGGATGTAAATCCATTTATGAGGTTCATTCAAATGAAACCTGGACAGTGGGTCTACCTTTACCTTACAAGTAAGATGGCACCACGTAACTGCGGGTGCGGTGGCGTCATCTATTGGTAGAAGGTACAGTCTTTGTAAATGTGTGTGCTTCGTCTGGAAGCAGTCGTAGAGAGGCGAGGACTGTGTTTTCAAACGTATTTGGTAGTGATTTTAACTCTGTTATTAGGAAGAAAGACGCAAAGCCAAATTTCAGCAGATGCTTTGAACTACACTCATGCTCATAAAATAAGGATAATGCTGATACATGGTGAAACAACGCTCTGGTGGGCGGTTTGCGGGTTTAAATCACCTCGGGGTAAGACTATGTGGTGCATTTGACCTGCGGTATTGCGCACCGTTTGCTGTTGCATAGTGCCAGTGGGGTTTCACACCGAAGGGAAGGTGGTCACACAAGGTATCGCCCACTACCGAAAATGCAGGCGAGTAAGCAGTAACAACGAGGAGTGATTCGATTTTTGGGGGCAGAGGAGATTTGCAGGCCGTGAAATGTATCGACGGTGAAGGCTGTGTACAGTCTGAGACGTTCAAGCGTTGTGGAATGGTACGATTCCTGGAGGGGCGCGAGTCGTTGGAAGACGATGCTCGTTCTGGAAAGGCTAATCGTGTCATCACACCAGAAATGGTTGCGCAAGTGAATGCTTTAGTCTTGACAACCGCAGAAACACCGTGGACGAGATCCATCGGATACTGGGTATTAGCGTGGGCATCGCCCACAACATAATGCATCAACAAGTGAACTTTAGAAAAATCTGTGCGCAGTGGGTTCCCCACCAACTGACCGCTGAACAGAGCAATACTAGAATGGCGCTGTCTTTAGTCACCTGCAACTTTATCATGAGGAGGAATACGGCTTTGTGTCGCGTATTGTCACAGATGACAAAACATGATGTCACCGTTTTTAGCCGGAAAGCAAGCCTCACAGCAAGCAGAGGAAACATGCGACTTCACCACCTCCAAAGAAATCAAAGGCCGTGCACACCAGTTCTGGTAAGATCATGATGTCCTTCTTTTTTGACCATAAGGGCCCACTGCTGGTGAGTTCCTGGAACTGGGAACCAGAATCAATGCCCAGCGTTATCAAACCACTTTACAGAACCTTAGACGAGGTATCAAGTCGAAACGCCGAGGCATGTTGTCCAATGGCGTTGTCCTCCTGCATGACAATGCCCGCCCACACATGGCTGATGGGGTGAAGACGACATTGCAGCAGTTTCGTTGGGAAAGCTGGAACATCCACCGTACAGTCCCGACCTTTCACCCTGTGACTTTCATGTGTTTGGACCTCTAAAACAAGCTATTCGCGGATATCGATTCGCAACGGACGACGAAGTGTGTGACTGGGTCCAGGCGTGGATCCGACAGCAGCCTACTAGCTTCTTCAAGGATGGAATCGACCGGCTAGTGTCGTAGTGGGATAAATGTGCCAACAGTTTTGGCGACTATTTTTGAGTGTGTGTACTGTGTATAACTACATTTTTGAGTTAATAAAATTGTTACCGTTACTTGAAACTAGTGACCGGGTTTCATTTGAATGCCTCTTATAGTTTCACGACTTGGCTCCCGAGCACCACCTATCACGTCACCACGAACGACCTTGGTCGCGGACGTTTCTGAGCTGATTGTTGTAAACTATCCGACAACGATTGCAATGTCTCTTTGAGGACCGGATTGTTTAACAATGCTAGTATCAGCTGTGCTATCATCTTCAGCTACATTGCCGGCATGAGCGTCCTGACTGGTAGCGGGTCAATATTATTCATTTCTAAATCGGTCTGACTCTATCAACGTATTCCTAAAGACGGAAAGACATGTTTGTCGGAAACATTTGGGACGTAATTTTCGTGTCCTGGCTTAAAATTCACAGTCTTTGGATCATTAACAGCAACAGAATTACTTTCAGCTGCAGTGGGTCAGTTTGACACCGGTTTATTACATATTCCTGCTACGAGGTTGAGATCAAGACGGAATTTTCGTCTGGGCTAGTCTAATTTGGCGTGATCTGTTTCGTTACATGTAAAGCATGTAGTTTCCCCATCTACGAAACGTATGCTTGTTAGTCCCAATACTCATTACAGATGTAATCTGTTCTGCAACTCCATTTTGTTAAATCTTATTCCATTAGGGATGGGAGAACGGAAAAGTCTGCCAAGATCTCGTTCCGAACTACACGAACGTCTCCCTAAGGTTGCACTCTGAATTTTACAGGTTGTTTGAAACCTTCATTGGGATGTTAAAGACACGCACATTTGTCAAGTTGCTTTCAAGTGAACTAATGGTAAACTTAGCGACAGGTCCTGTTGCTAACGTTAACTCAAAGTTACAAATATACTCACGGATTACTCGCTCGTACACTAAGTTAGAGCAAATTGCGAAACAGTATATTGATTCGATAGTATTCATCTATGCCCTGTCTATTTGGTTTCATGTTTGTTTCATGTAAGTCATTACCCATCTCTGGATTTCAATAGCTGTTGGCCGCTCGGTGTCCTTAGCGAAACCCAGTTTCACAGTATTCTTTCAGGGGAAGGTTTCCATTGTTGTTTTACTTTATAATTTTTTACACACTGAGGAAATTGTAAGGACTAGCACTTTCTCCATAACGCAGTTGTCTAGTAGACGCTACGCGGGCGGCACCAATTACACGCGACCTATAAACACTGGCTGGAGCGCACATTAGTAAACACGGCATGACCGACAGCCGGAGAAGAACTGTTTGATCATCCCTCAGTTCTTGAATGGTTTTCGAATTAAAATTCCCCGTGTCTCTGCC